>NC_016090.4:5013632-5313416 GCF_000004515.6 Glycine max
GTGCATGGAGGGTTAGTAGGCGACTAAGCACGAGTACCTCCTCCTGTAGGGGCTTTTATAAAGTTAAGATGGATGGTTCTTACTATGCCTCCTCGAACCAAGCTACTTGTGGAGGTCTTATTCGAGATTCCTTAAGTGTTCCCATAGCTATTTTCACTTCAAAGGATCATTTTTGAGATGGATTCTCATGTGGTGGTTTGTATCATCTAGAAATTAAGATTTCTACAAGTCTGTTTTGTTACGACCACTTACTGCTGATATCAGGAAGCATCTGTCTATGACGGATTGAGACCCTTCTATCTCTCATATTTATAAAGAGGCTAATATGAGTGCTAATTTTTTTGGAAAATTTAGGTCACCAGGATAATTTTGTTTTGTCCAGAGTTGATTCCCGTATTAACATGTAATGAACCTATAATAAATGTTTGTTTTTTTTATTTTAAACAATATAAGAAACTCAAAAACCATATTAACGTGATCTAACATAATCTTTTATACATCAGAAAACTTAAGAAAGCAAAGCAAACTAAACATGCATACACAATCTAATAAGAATCTCAGCCTGCATCTGCTAAAAGAGACAAAGACAGTTTAGGTGGGCAATGTTGCCAAACCAGAAATGAATTATCACTAGCTTGAGGCTCCTAACTTAATTAGCAAGCCAATTTGCACAGACGTTGCCTCCGCCAGAAACTTGATTAATTGAGTTGATGAGGGTAGCATGAGGGTGAAACTTGCTGGTTTAGAGCCACTGTAGAATCATACTCACAAACTACTGTTAGATATTAATTAGAAAAATAATAATAAAACTTGTTATTATTATTTTTCTAACTAATATCTAACATCCTCCCTTAATTGGAAAATTCTTCTGCACACCAAGTCTTGCTCGCAATCTTCGAAAATCTTCAAATTTGAGAGGCTTGGTGAAAATATCCGCAACTTGATCTTGAGTTTTCACATGAGTCAATTCTACTTCTTTCTTTGTAATGCACTCTCTAATGAAATGATACCTTGTATCTATATGCTTACTTCGTTCATGGAACATCGGATTCTTGGCAAGCTCTTGTGCAGATCTATTATCAACATAGATCTTTGTGCTTTCCTTTTGCAACAACTGAAGTTCCTCCAACAATCTTCTTAGCCAAATGGCATGACATGTGCAAGAAGTTGCAGCTACATACTCGGCTTCACAAGTAGAAAGTGTCACAATGCCTTGCTTCTTAGAACTCCATGTAAAAACACAATCACCCATAAAAAATACAAATCCGGTAGTACTTTTTCTATCATCAACATCTCCAGAAAAATCACTATCACAAAATCCCACAAGCTTATAGTTATTGGAGGGAGAATAAAACAATCCAAAATCAATTGTACCTTTCAAGTAACGAAGAATTCTTTTTGCGGCTTTTAGATGAGGAGAGGCAGGAGCCTCCGTAAAGCGACACAGAACTCCCACCGCATATAGAATATCGGGCCTTGTATTGGTTAGATACCTTAAACTCCCCACAAGACTCTTGAAGATCGTGGAGTCTACCTTCTCTCCTTCATCAAACTTTGATAACTTCCAGCCACCTTCCATAGGTGTGTTCACGGGATTGCAATCAAGCATATTAAATTTCTACAACACTTCTTTTGTGTAGCTTTCTTGTGAGACAAAGATACCATTCTCCGTTTGCTTCACTTCCATTCCCAAGTAATATGACATGAGTCCCACATCTGTCATATCAAATTCACGAGACATGGACTCCTTGAAGTCTTCAAACAAATTTGGGTTATTGCCGGTAAAGATAAGGTCATCCACATAAAGACAAATAAATAAGACATCACCATTATTAAAAGTTTTAACATAAAGAGCATACTCATTTTGACAACGAACAAACCCATTGTCTTGGAAGTACTTGTCAATGCGAGTATTCCATGCCCTCGGTGCTTTCTTTAGACCATACAACGCCTTGTTCAATTTCAAGACTTTTCCTTCTTGACCTTCGATGACAAAACCCATTGGTTGTTTAACATAGACATCTTCTTCAAGATAGCCATTTAGAAATGCCGATTTTACATCAAGCTGAAAAATTCTCCACTTTATTTGAGCTGCCAAGGAAATAAGAAGACGAATGGTTTCCATGCGGGCAACCAGTGCAAACACTTCACCATAATCAACTCCATATTGTTGCTTATAACCTTTAACTACAAGTCTTGCTTTGTGTCTCTCAACCTCTCCTTTTGCATTCTTCTTGATTTTGAACACCCATTTGACTCCAATTGCTTCATGACCTTTGGGAAGGCTTGATAACTCCCAAGTGTTGTTCTTCTCAATGGCTTTGATTTCTTCTTCCATGGCTTGTCTCCACCTTTTGTCTTTCATTGCTTCATCAAAGTTTAAGGGTTCACTGTCAACAAAAAGACAAAACAAATCATTTATAACTTCAGTTTCATCATATAATTCTTGAATATTTCTCATTCTTCTTGGCCTTTCACTTGAACTCCCTTCGGAAGATGATGAGGCTTCATTGGTTGAAGGAGTTGGTGAAAGTGCTGGAGTTGAATCATTTGGAGTCAAGGCTTCTTCATCTATTTCTTCAAAGTACGGGAAAAAATCATAAGTGTCTTCTTTCTCCTCCCAATTCCATGTGCCTTCTTCATAGAACTCGACATCTCGGCTCACAATTGTCTTTCCATTGTTTGGATTGTACAATTTGTAGCCTTTTGAGCTTGCATCATAGCCAATGAACACATGTTTCTCACTCCGATCATCAAGCTTGAATCTTCCTTGGTCGGGTACATGAGCATATGCAATGCTCCCAAATACTCTAAAGTGATCAACTCTTGGCTTCACTCCACTCCATGCTTCTTGTGGTGTTTGATCTTTGACATTCTTTGTTGGGGAGCGATTGGACAAATAAACGGCACATGCAACAGCTTCGGCCCAAAATTCCTTTGGCATATTTTTAACCTTCAACATACATCTAGTCATATTAAGAATAGTTCTATTTTTTCTCTCCGCTACCCCATTTTGTTGTGGAGATCTAGGAACCGTTAGAGGGCGACGAATCCCATATTTTTCACAAAATTCATTAAATTCTTTTGATGTGAATTCGCCACCTCTATCGGATCTTAGAGCTTTGATTACATAACCACTCTCCTTTTCCACAAGAGCTTTAAAATTTTTAAAAGCTACAAATGCCTCAGATTTTCGTTTTAGAAAATAAACCTAAGTCTTTCTACTATAATCATCAATAAAAAGGAAGAAATATTTATTGTTACCAGATGAAGGAGGATTGATTGGGCCACACACATCAGTGTAAACAAGTTGGAGAGGCTCCTTTGCTCTTGAATTAGTTTCTTTTGGAAAACTCCTTCTTGCATGCTTTCCAAGGAGACATGTTTCACACAATTGATTAGGATGGTTGATGTGAGGCATCCCTTTCACCATCTTCTCCTCTCCTAAGGATTTTAGTGCTCCAAAATTCAAGTGCCCAAATCTCATATGCCAACACCATGATTCATCTTTTATGCTAGCCTTCAAACATTTTGCTTCATTGGTTTTAATGTTCAAAGTGAACATTCTATTTCTTGACATAAACACCTTGGCAATCAAATTAGAATTTTGATCTCGAAGCCATAAACAACAATCTTTCATATGAATTTCATACCCCTTTTCAACAAGTTGTCCCAAACTCAAAATATTGCTTTTTAGTTTAGGAACATAGTAAACATCCGTGATTAATTTGTGAGCACCATCTTTTAAAGAAATTAAAATGGTACCTTTTCCTTGGATTTGCACCTTGGAAGAATCTCCAAAAGAAACATTTCCTTTCACCTTCTCATCAAGTTCCACAAATTTCTCTTTGCATCCACACATGTGATTGCTTGCTCCATTGTCAAGATACCATAAGCATTTGTCTTCCTTCTCACCATTATTAAGTGATAGTAGCAGTGTTGACTCTTCAACTTCTTTATCTTCTTTATCATCAACAAGATTGACCTTCTCTTCAACATTTGTTCTACACTCCCAAGAGTAATGGCCATATTTATGACAATTAAAACATTCAACATTAGATTTATCATACCTCCTTTCATATGTTTTTTCATAATTGTTTCTACCTCTTCCTCTTCCTCTTCCACGACTTCTAGTGGATTGATGGCTCCTCCATTCATTATTGTCAAAATTATCACGATCTCCTCTTCCTTGGCCATGACCACGTCCACGACCACGTCCTCTTCCACGTCCACGTGCTTTTTGACTACTTTCTCCTCCATTTTCTTTCAAAGAAGCTTTGGCTTTGAGGACTTGCTCCAATGGCTCATCATGTCTTCTATTGAACCTTTCTTCATAGGCTTGAAGAGAACCCATCAATTGATCTACGGTCATTGAGTCTAAATCCTTAGACTCTTCAATAGCACAAACCACATAATCAAATTTAACGATTAAGGAGCGAAGGATCTTTTCCACCACACGAACATTTTCCATATTTTCTCCATAACGCTTCATTTGGTTCACAATAGCCAACACCTTGTTGCCAAAATCTGAGATAGATTCGGATTCCTTCATATGCAATGATTCAAACTCTCTACGTAGAGTTTGTAGGCGCACCTTTTTTACCTTATCAACACCTTCAAGGGAGGTTTTCAAAATCTCCCATGCTTCTTTGGATGTGGTTGCGTTTGACACCAACTCGAACATAGCTTCATCCAAACCTTGATGAATGAAAGTAAGTGCTTGTTGATCCTTCTTCTTCGACTTCAACAAAGTCTCCTTCTCATTTGGTGACAAAATAGCCTCATTTTGAGGTTGGGTATAACCTTTCTCTACAATCTCCCATGCATCTTGAGAACCTAACAAGGCTTTCATGCGACGACACCAATTATCATAATTCTCTTTGGTAAGACGAGGGAATTGAAACATACTCAAGCCATTGTTTGCCATCTCTCAACTCACAAAGTGTTTCTCTCTCAACTCACAAAGTGTTTCTCTCTCAACACTCTAGAACTCAAGCTCTGATACCACTTCTTTCACCTTCTCTCCTTCATCAAACTTTGATAACTTCCAGCCACCTTCCATAGGTGTGTTCACGGGATTGCAATCAAGCATATTAAATTTCTTCAACACTTCTTTTGTGTAGCTTTCTTGTGAGACAAAGATACCATTCTCCGTTTGTTTCACTTCCATTCCCAAGTAATATGACATGAGTCCCATATTTGTCATATCAAATTCACGAGACATGGACTCCTTGAAGTCTTCAAACAAATTTGGGTTATTGCCGATAAAGATAAGGTCATCCACATAAAGACAAATAAATAATACATCACCATTATTAAAAGTTTTAACATAAAGAGCATACTCATTTTGACAATGAACAAACCCATTGTCTTGGAAGTACTTGTCAATGCGAGTATTCAATGCCCTCGGTGCTTGCTTTAGACCATACAACGCCTTGTTCAATTTCAAGACTTTTCCTTCTTGACCTTCGATGACAAAACCCATTGGTTGTTCAACATAGACATCTTCTTCAAGATAGCCATTTAGAAATGCCGATTTTACATCAAGCTGAAAAATTCTCCACTTCATTTGAGCTGCCAAGGAAATAAGAAGACGAATGGAAGATGAAAGTTGTAAGGTTGTAAGTTACAAAGTCTTGAATAAGCAACTATGTGAGCATTTAGTATTCTTGAATAAGCAAATTATGTGAGTGGTCACTCTATTTTAGTATAAATAGGGGATCATACTCTTGTATTTTGTGTGCCAAATGAAATAAAATCTTCTTCTTCTTCCAACAACTACATCCCTAAGCCTAGATTGCAGACATGACAGAGACCATAAAAGATGGCAAGGAGTTCACAGCCTTGAGATTGGTACACAATCCAGTCCACATGATCCTGAGTATCCCGAAATCCATTGGCCAAGAAGGTTGCTTAAAATACCACCATAACCAAAAGATCCATTGATTAATTTCATATTTTTTTTCCTTAAGAAAAGCTACACACATATTAAGTAGTATAAATGCAAAAGTTTATTGAAAAATGCTAACCAGTGTTCTGATAACTGCTAAATAATTGTGAATTAATAGTGGTTAATTAGTCAAATTTTGGCCAAGAATTAATTACTTAGCAGTTATTTATAATTAAAAGTTGAGAAATTAATTAAATTGAATTTCTGGTTGCAGATACGAAAAAGGAGGTTACATTAAGCAAAAAGGGCAACAGAAATGAAGAGAAAGAAAGAGTTATGAAGCAGGCCCAGCCCAACACTGGCGCTAAGCGCACGCCAGGCGCTAAGCGAGCAACCAAATGCAGGCGCTAAGCGTGGCGTTAAGCACGAAGCAGCAGAAACCGTTACGCGCACTAAGCCTTGCTACGCGCCCAGTGCGCGATCCAACAGAAGCACAGGCTAAGCCTGCAGGGCGCGCTGAGCGCGACTATGAAGGCCCAAAAGCCCACTTCAGCAACTATAAATAGAGAGCCAGTCCCAAGAAATCATCACCTCGTCTCAGAGCACTGTTCTCAGCACTTCAAGCCTGAGCTCCCCCTTCTTTCTTTATATTTCTTGTTTTTATTATTCTCATTCTTCCTTTCACCCCCAGTTGTAAGCCCTCAATGGCCATGAGTGGCTAATCCCCTAGCTAGGGCCTGGCAGGACTAAAAAGCCAACGATGTACGGTGTGCCTCAAGAATTATCAATGCAAAGGGAATTTATTCCAGGTTTTTCTGTTCTAATTCTTTTCTTGTTATCTTGCATTCGTTCTTAAATTTCTTTTAGATTTTATTCGCTCGGGAGAGGGTATTTCCTAATAAGGGTTTAAGAATTAATGCATGTATTAGTTTTAGGGGTTATACACTTGGGAAAGGGTAACACCTAACAGAACATCTTAAGAAAAGAATCCTTGGGTTAGCATTGCTAGGCATAGAATGATAACTCACTGTCCATGCTTTTAAGCAACATCTAGAACTTAACCTTAATGCATTTTAATTATTGAATCTTCGCAAAGGCATTTGGGAGATAGGTAGTTAAAATAGGTTTGTCAACGTGAGGCATCAGGGACAAGCAATTAACAGATGTGGGTAGAATTAATACCAAATGCATTGGTAATGAATATCATATTTACATGCATCGTAGGCCAATTGGGTTTGTCCGGTCTTGGCATATTTATTAATTGTCTTTCCTTTTAACTATTTGATTTGGTAATCACCCCTTATTTCTGCATTTATGTCTGTCTTTATTATTTTTACTCATACTTACAAATTGAGAAGTATTTAATAAAGTGCAATAAAATCCATGCGGAAACGATACTCGGACTTCCGAGTTATACTACTTAAGAGCGATTTGGTGCACTTGCCAAAGTCTCAACATGTTCTCATGTTCTCTTATGATTTTCGCAAAAAATACTTTTTTCTATTAGTTTCTTAATCAATATTTTAAGAACAATGATTAACAAGACCCAAGTTTATTTCAATGTTCTTGATGTCGTATAGACCTATCTCCACCTCCTTGTTTTCTTGTTCTCTCCGTTACCGTTAAAAAAGTCACCTAATTCAACATCCATCCACTACCATCGTCACTCTCCCTCGGATACTGGACTCTGAGCTTCCTACTACCAAGTTCATAATTCTTGAATCTGTAACCTCTCCGATAACCCCAATGGACACCTCAACGGTCATGTTCTTGAACCCGTAGGCACCATCATTGCTTTCTTTAAACACAAGGTATGCCCCGTACAATGTATTTGGGGACAACATCCCAGTTTTGATTCTGCCCAGGATTTTTAGCCAGGACACACTAACGATTTCAGTCACCTCCGAATGCCTGCGTAAAACAATAACAAAACAAATTAAATACATACATAGTTATGTTGAATCAGCCATGTTTTGTTGAATACATACATTGTTCAATTTCAGATTAATAATAATAGAAATGCTAACAATAATCTCTCTCTGCACTTTCTTTTAATAATTAATAATAATAAATAAAATATCCAAAGATATAAAATTAATTTAATGATTGAAAAGAAAATTTAAGTGTTAAAAGAAAAAATAGAAGAGGTAGTAGGTTCAAATTGGCTGCGAAGATTCTAACAAAAACTAACCATCGCTATGATGCACATATTTTTTTTAGTTTTGCCCTTTAACAAATACTAGAAACTACTTTTCAATTACAACAATTATTATCAAAAACTCTTCAATCATGAAAGTTATTTATATCTCTTAAATCATATTTTTATTTTAAAAAATCAACATATACGAATTCAAGGAAGGAGTAATTAAACCAAATAAAAATATTAGCACAATTAACTAATTAATTAGAAAACAAGAAATAATTACCTGACCCCTGGAACAGTCCACCCCCAATACCTAGGAGTGTCTCCCTCTCCTCAAAAAATTGTGAGACTCCTGGAAGAGAGCAAGTAGCCTTTTTCCCTCTTCAATTGTTTATAAAGTGCAAACTGCTCCCGTATTAGCGTTGGAAAAATCCATCTCAAAGCAGAAATTGCCCTTATTAGCTTCACAGCAAAGACAGAAATCCACGTCAAAAACATTAACAGCGTGTTTTCAATTGCCTCCCCAGGGTCGAAGCACGTTTTCTCAACAACCCTAAGTATTCTCCTAACCTTAAGCAATGTCTCCTCTGATCTCTTGCCATCTGAGCTTGCATGTCGATGGCAAATAGTTTCACGAGCTCGTCGGAAAACCGATCCAGTTTGTCCTTGTAACATGTCCTTGTAAGCCCTAGTCACAAAGTGTAGCCACCGGATTTTTGAACACTCGAAAACAAGCTGTGTCCCCTCCTCCATCTTTCTGATAAACGATTGGAGTTCCTCCTTCGGAAGCTGCAACTCGTTGTTTTGCTGTTCTATCTCCTTGATCACCGGAGATATAGCTACTAGAGTGGATATTGGAGGTGCACCAAAGATGATTTGAAGCAAACCGTTTTGTTTTTAAATTCCAAAACGGTTCTCAGCAACTCGTTGAACACAGCTCCCACTGTTACTTCTATTAGTAGTGCCATGATATTCACAACAGAAACACGCACCCACAAGGATGAAAACAAGATGAAGAAATGAACCTCTCTTTATAATATATAATTTCTTGGAACTCCATTTCTATCCTGTTGACTTTACGAACTTGTAGCTAGGTATACTTGTTTGTATTGTTTACCGACTTGAATATATTTTAATTATTTATTTAATTTCCTGAACAGTTACTTGACATCAATTTTATTACAATTCAAAGATTTATGATATATCAAATACGTTTTAAAAATTCAAATGAAAGATGATGCAGCTTATTTAGTATAGTTAGATGCGAAATCTTGTTCCACCCTCCAACCCCAAGGATAATTAATAGTTAAGTGTGAAATAGTATGTGTGTCTATATATATATATATATTATAAAAAAATTTATACAATTATCTAATTATAACATATTATTTATGTGATAAATTTATTAATTTTTTAAATAATTCAAATGATAATTTATAATCAGATGACCGTGTTAAATTATTTTATACCATCAATGCATAAACATTACTCTCTCTCTCTCTCTCTCTCTCTCTCTCTCTCTCTCTCTCTCTCTCTCTCTCTCTCTCTCTCTCTCTCTCTCTCTCTCTCTATATATATATATATATATATATATATATATATATATATATATATCTAATCAAGGTTGATTGAAATTATCTTATTCACTTAACATATTAAAATGTGTCATTTTTAATGATATTATTGGTCTATATTTTATGTAATATATTTAATATTTGTATATAAATAGCTTTTATCTATTATGTCACCCAAGCCTATGAAAGGTTAGCACGGGTATGCTAATGAGTAGCACAACATGTATAGTTTGCCAAAAGCCTAAGAGTATCTTTAATGGGGTTCTTGATTGAGCTCAAGAATCCCTGTGCACTAAAACTATCATTATTTTTATTCAAGAGTATTTCATGATGAAGGTTGGATTTTAGGAGAATAACTCCTAAAAATTCCTTTCTTTTGTGCAAGTAAAATCTAAGAATTCAAATTGAATTTTATCATTGGAGCAAAAAATGATAGAAGTTGTTGCATTCTATATAGCATCATATGACCCATAAAAAATAATCCAAGAATCCAAAATGGATTCTTCAACCAAAGATGCTCTAAGAATCTCAATATTTTCTCACTTAAGAAACATAACTATCAAATTAATATACTATGAAACGAGTTCAATCTTTAGTGATTTACCTGAGACAAACTATATGCACTACTGGCATAATAGACTTTAATTCTAAAAAACAATACAAAGACAACAAACATGTTCCGAAAAAAAGCTTCCTCAAAATGGAGGCTACTTCAATTTAGAGCACTCACGTGAAGTGTATTGTATAACATGTCTCCTTAAGTCAGAATGAGAGCTTTTTATTTGTGCTTGAAGCACGCCCCCCTTCAATTTTTACAAGTCGAGGTCTTTATGTTGTATCAAAATGTTCAATCATATCCAGCAAATGTTGTCGTGCAATTAAGTTTATGTTAGTTGTCCCATCATGATGACTAACTGTCGTACCATAAACAATTCGTTAATCCCTTACTTTTGCTAGCGAGAAAATTGTTGCTGCAGTCCACTGTAATATCATCTGTTGCGAAAAGTTTTGCAACAATATTTAATGTCACTACCACTCTTAACGCTTTCGCAACAAAAACTTCTGCTACTTGATAACTACGAAAATTGGGTTTAATTGATAGTCAAATTTAACTAAGAATGATTAGAATTTCTTTATTTTATTGTTGTTTTTAATAGAATAATGAGGATTTTAATATCATTTTAATTCTTCTTTCAAGTTTTTAATTTCTCTTCCTCGGTAATCCAGATTCCATAAGATACTTCTGGAAGTGCAGCTATGATCTTGTTTTTTTTATTTTTTTTTTGTTATTTTCCCATTCTTTTCTTAAAATTATCATACATAATTATATATGTTATATACTTGTTGATAGGGAAGAAGATAGAAGTTGGTTTTCGAGGACCAGGGCCTCCACAGAGAAAAGAATAAGGGAAGGAACAGTTGTATATTCCATTGATTGATGTTGTTATTACACAGTATTATTTATACTGATTTCTCAATAATCAAATTTGTCTTTTTGTGCTACAGAATATCAGGAAATGGTTAAGTTTGTCTACCCCTACAAGACCAGCATCATTCTTCCAGTACAGTGGCGGATCCAAGACCCTAAGTCAGTTGGTATAGATTATAAAAAATAAAATCAGTGAGTTCTATTATATAAATATAGATGAAATAAAATATAAAAATATAAGATTTTATTTACAAATTTGGTGAATTTTAAAAAATGAGGGAGTGCAAGTGCACACCGTCAGATGGCTGTAGGTCCGTCATTGCTTCTAGATATGGTGCACCTGCTTGCTTCACACATAATCCTTGAGGTAAGTGGGCCTTGTAATTGCTCTCTTGGTCTTGTTTTCTAATTGCACCCTTGCTTCTGTTGATTGCTTGCTGCATTCTCATCCTCTGTTTCTGCAACTGGTTCCTTTGCTACGCTATCACTTGTGGTGCCGTTTTTGGCTTTTCCAGTCTTCCCAAGTTCCCACTGATTCAAATTCCAAAAGTTCTGCAAATAAAATTGAAGAAGAAGCTAGAGGTGGGAATTTTTCAAGTCATTCTCTTGAAATAGTTGCTGCAATGATATGCAACAAAATATCACTATACGGAGTCAAGGTAATTATTGTGTTCACATGAACATTTCTCCCATGAAAATATATATTTTCTGACTTTGTAATCTCTTTATAGTATGCATGGAAAAATAATTTTCTGATTTTTTTTCTCTGTAGTGTTATATATTATTTTTAATCACATTTTCTTATTTATTTAGTTTGTTTCTGATTTGACATCATGTGAATTTCGAGATTTGGGTTAGAAATGTTTTTGGAATTTTTCTGGTTAGAACTTGATAGGTCTATAATGAAGGTATATAAAAGGATAGGGAAAAGAGGGGGAGGGGAATAGAAAAAGAAAGGACAAATGGGCCTCAGAAACAAGACCTGCTTTTTATGACAGCAAAAAGAATCAGCCGTACAAGTTGCACTAGCTGAAGTTGGCATAATGGAATGGATAGCTTGTAAGGAGACTGTAGAGGCTGAGAATAAGTTCTTCCTTAGGAAAGGGAGGGGGTATGGGTTTGTTTTTCCTAATTACCATTTTGCAAGATCTGGCTTGTATCCGCCACTCCCCTTCTCTCTGAGTCCTATTTTTCATACCTGGAAGCCTATTTTTTTAATATAAATATAAAATCATGGGGATATCTACATGTCAAAAATTAATATAGTATATTAGTATCTATTATTTATTTATATTATTGGTTTTATTTAGTAAAAATCATCCAGTTTTCTTTCCGCATACATCTTTGACATATATTGTAAGGACATTGAAATCTTTAATTCATTAATATTATGTTTTTAGGGATCAAATAGCATGTGTTCTTTCTTTAATTCTATGCGTAAGGGTTAATCAAAATTCAAACTCTAGACCATTTAGTTAAGAAATACAAATTATTACTACTTGTGTCAACCATTATTGGTACAATGCACAAGTTTAAAATCTAATTAGATTCGTAAAAAAATGTTCCGTTGTATTTTCTAATAAAGAAATTAATTTTTAGTTTCTTAGTCCTAGCTTAATGGTTACTTAAGGATATTGCCTAATTTTTTTTTCAATCTTATTTAAAGATATGTTTGTCAACACATTTCAAATGACTTCTACTTTCTTTACTAGCTAAAAAAACTTGTTTAACTATTTGATAAACAAGTTTTTAGTAGTTTTTAACATTTTTTAAAACATTACTTAAATTAATATTTTTAAAAACGCTAGCTTCTAACATTTTATATTTTCTTCTTATTTTATCTTTAATATATAAACTTAAACCTTGAATTAGTTAAATACAAGACTATATCCGATTCCACTTAACTAACCTCATGAAATTAGATGTCTTATATCATTAATAAATTTATTTAATACATGTCTTTCATTTTGTAATGATAAAAGATTTACTGATAATAATGCATTCCTTTTATAGTATTAATTATTTTATTTCTATTATGACATTATTTTCTTATTTTAATTTTTAAATAATTTTACTTCATATCAAATATAAGAAAAGTAATATAAAATATTATATTAAAATTAAAATAATTTTAATACGAATAAAACAATTAATCATATTTCTTATTTATGCATTGTTTTTAAGCTAAAAAATAAAATTAACAGAAAAGATTTGGATTTAGTTAAATTTATTCGTATTTGAGTTTAGAAGGGAGTAAATTGAAATACACTCTTAAATTAGTATTTGAGTTTCTTTATAAAAAAGGCTATTTGAGTTTTACATTTTTATTCTGACGTCAAATTCTTTGATATGCGTAGACTATATTTGAGATACTTTTCGCTTTGAATTTCTGTCATGATTTTGTTATTATTAAATAAAGTCTTGCTAGGTTGAGAAATCAAATATTTATAAATTTCTCTTGGTCTTAACTTTAAAGTTTAAAGTGATATGAGATTTTTTTACATACTAAAACAATTTTTTCACAAATAATGCATCCAGAGGAGCCAGTTCTTAATGGCTCCTCATCACTGAAATTTCGCACTTAATCTCATCAATCATCCCCACATTCAGAATCTTCTCCTTGTCGGTAATCTTAATGGCCACACTCATGCCAGTTATGATGTTCCTAGCATGGTAGACTTTCGCAAAGGTTCCTTGGCCTAGTAATCTCCCCAGTTCATATCGTTGCATAAGCACACTTTGTGGTGAAAACCAATGCTAATATCAATAGCACTGAGTACAGGCAATCACGTACGCGGCCAGAAGCAGGAAACTCAAAGCTCAACCATCTTCGCAATCATTGTGTTTGATATTGCACAATGGCTGAGATTTCTTGGCACCTCAGTCGCTCGAGCGAAAAATAGATATGGACAGTGGACTAAACATCCAATGTCATCAAGGTTGAACAAGGATAGCTCAGATGGAGGCACGAACTCATTAGCCTCGGTGAAGGAATTCTTAACTGTCAAGCACATTTTTATTCCCTGATTTTGGTGATGACACTAGAGAGCAATGAAGAATATGGACTTCTTGGAAAGTTTGAAGAATAATTAAGGAATGAAGCAGCACCTGGTTAGCCTTCCAATTACCCAGCAGCAGAATATACAATGAAAGACACACCTGAAAGAAAGATGAACAAATTTAATAAGTTGGGATGATTGTCAGAGAATCTAATCTCCTGAATGAAATTCTTGAAACTTCTACAAACATAACCAGCATAACAATTTTTATAACTTGTTTCTGATGTCATTTTTTAACAATCCCAAAACCATAAGGCATTAGGTGAGTTTTGATCATATTTAAACAGGACTGGATTAAAAAACAAAGTATTTAGCACATCAATTACATTTTTCTCAGGTAGTCTAGTCGTTTTTAGAGTTCTTAAAAATAAACGATTCATGACCAAGAAGAACAAAACAAGACTAAACATAAACAAGAAGATTGGATCATTTTTCAAAAATAATTTCTTTCACATAAACAACATAGACAAAACACATAAAGGAATCATGTAACTATTGTGTAAGAGGAAAAACAAAATGCGACCCAAATATGATTTTATTGTTTATCTTGCCAATTAACTCGTGTATCCATTGTGTGATTTCTTGATACTCCTCTTACATAATAGAAACATACTTTTTTTTGTTAAATTTTTACAAAAACAATTGTAATTCATTTTAAATATAATTTACATTTTCTAATAGTAATAGAATTAATTGTGATATAAATTATCTTTTTTATTTAAATTTGAATTAATGATGACACATGTTATTTTGTTAATTGCCATCAAATTAATTACTATACAAATAAGAATAATAATTAATTCAATTAATATTAATAATCTATGTGATACTGACTACAGTTAAAAATGGTAAATTGTATCTTAATTAATTTAATTTTAATTTAAAAAATATATTTATATATTTCAATACTAATTTGATTACTTATAAAAGTAACTTATATCTCCAATTAATTAAAATAATAAAATAATATAAAAAAACATATTTATGTTGTATAAGAGAGTGAAAAAAATAAACAAAAACATAATTATGTTAACAAAATATACATTAAAATCATGTTTTCAATGTGTATATATTTTATTTTTGCAGTCCCCTTATATAATAGAAATATGATTTTGTTGTATATTTTATCAACAAAATCATGATTTCATGAGCAATTATTGGGGTGAGAATAGCAACTCAACTTGATTATATTCAAAACCACTTCTAGACTTTCTAAGCATTCTTTTCCTATATTCATTTCATTTGTTAAAGTTAATTGGCCCTTTTTGTTGGCTGGTGTTGGTCTAAATTATTAATTTCCTAGTTACCTTAACAATCATACGTAGTATTGGAAAACAGAATTGCATGAATATGAATTGACTCTTATTATTCTCACCCCAGTATTTTAATGAATTCACCCTATTTTTTAATGTGAAATTACAATTTTTTTCCTAACGTCCCTAACTTGTTTAAAATATTCTCACCCTCCCTCCCCTTTCACCTTTTGCCTCCTTCTTCCTGTACCCTTTTCTCCCTCCCATATCTCCCTCTTGGAATCTTCAAAGAAATTACATTTATTTGTCATTTGCTTGCCCCCCCACTGGAGACACAACCTTCCTCGTTTTTCTCCTTCACCTATGTTTTTTCTCCTTCAAGTTGAGTCACATTTTTTTTTTTACAGATGTAACCAAAACTTATTTTTGTTGTATATATGTATGCATAATGAAAATATATTTCTATTATGTATACGTATCTAAACTAGATGCACAATAAAAATACAATCTCATTATGTTTCTAACTAAGATACTTAACAAAATTGAATTTTTATTATGTATTTAAACAAGATACACAACAACACACATTTTTGGTGTATAGCTCAAATAGATACACAACACAAATGTGTTTTTGCTGAATATCTAGTTTAAATATACAATGGAAATGCATTTTGATTGTAAATTTAGTTTAGATACATGAAGGAACCAAAAATTCGTTGTGTATGTATCCAAACAATTTTTTATTTTAATGTGCTGTTATTATTAATTTATTTACAATTTTATTAATTATTCGACATGAAAATTTTATTAATTAATGTCTTGATTATTCAACCTTCAAGTATAAATGAAACGTGTTGTTAGGTGCTCATAGATTTTATTTTGACGACAAATTAATAATTATATTAATATAAAAGTACTAGAGGTACGATAGGGATAGATCGACAATCAGTTTCTGCCACATATTAGAAACTATAATGTCAAGCTATTGAATAAAAAAAACAGTAAACCAGAGGACTAAAAAAAAAAGCTTACATATCATGCCAACAATGTTGCCACCCACCAAAACCATACCCCAATTCGATTAATAAACCAAGATAATGAATCGGGAATAGTTTCACAACACGATCCCAACACAAAAGTCACTCCTGCAACCCAACAAAGTTCCAAGTTCCAACTACCACCGAAACTTGCAAGTACAGATTGCCCTCATCATGGCCTAGAGAAATAACATGTTCACGGCCCACAATTCCTCTGCACTTATCCCGTTCTGAGCTGTTAAGAATCAAGTCCAGCCCAACGCCACCTCCAGTCATTGGTTTTAACAAAATGGGCCCTATCATCCGGCCCATACACCCCTACATTTCCAGGAATTTCTAGGGGCACTCAACATTTTTGCTACGACGCCCAGCAAAACTGCGAAAGGGCGAAAATTCCTTTCATTTTTTACGGATCAGTAATTCATATGAGTTTTTTTTTTTTTACTCATACCCATATGAGATATTTTTTTTATTTATAGATTGTCAATCCGTAGGTCCAATACGGATTGACGGATTGTCAATCCGTACATGGCCCATAGGATTTTTTAAAAAAAATATAATTTACAATTTAATTTAAAATTGTTGGTTTGTGTCTCCTGCATTATTAATAAAACAATCAAACCAACTGAATTAATAAACATATTATGTTATAAACAAATAGTGTAGCTATATAATAGACACAAAAATTATATAATGAGCTTTTCAATATATAAAATATATTTTTTAAATCTCTTTAAAATTTAGTAATCTTGTACTTTACAATACAAAATCAACTATTAAAATTTAGTTTTTTTAAAAAAAAAGCAATACCCATTCATTCTAATGGAGTAAATTACACTTGAAAAACACCTAATGGAGTAAATTACACCTGAAAGACACCTAAAATTATAAAATATATATTGTTTAAAAATAAAGTAATATATTTTTACAAAAATATCCTTAATTTAATATCAACTCTTAATTATTAGTTTTTTAAAAATTGTTTACAAAATTTCTGAAACCCCACAAAAGTAGGGCCTTAACGACCCAATTTATATATTATCGTAATAGTAAAATTTTTAAAAATTATTTTTTTAGAAATTTTTTGTTCATTTACTTTATTTACAAAATTTAATATTTAATTGAATAATGTATTTAAATGTTTATTATAATGATTAAAAATTAAATAAACATGATATTTAATTGAATTATGTATTTAGATGTTTTTTTATAGCAATTGATAATTAAATAAATTTGATATTTTTTACATATGTAAATACTTATTAAACTTATGATTTTTATTTATAATTTATATATGTAAAAAAATTAATTATTAGATAAAAAATAATCATCACAAAATTTATGATGTAAATTTACATGTACATTAAATATAAATTAAAAATTTTAGTGTTATATATAGCTACATTATTTGTTTATAATATAATGTGTCTATTAACTGAGTTGGTTTGAATGTTTTATTAATAATGCATGAGAGATAAGTTCGATGCTTGACTTAGACTATTAATTTTAAATTAAACCGTAAATTATATTTTTGAAAGAAAAAAAAAATTATATGGGCCATGTGGGCGCCGATCCATATGAGCATATGATCCGTGAAAAAGTGAAAAACATTTTCGCCCTTTTACTATTTTACAGGTGCCCCTATAAATTTCCTTTGAAATTTTGAAGTTCCTTTGAAAGTGACAAGGCCCACTACACTTCTTCCTCATTCCTGACTCACAAACTTCCTCATTGTACAAAACTGTTCATAAGTATAAGGGCCATAAAAAATTGAGGAAAGTGAAAACTTGCTTGGACAAAGCAATCAATGAAATGAAGACGGAAGAAGGCTAAACCCATGGCAGGTTCTTTCCTCACAGCAGAGGTTATTTCTGCCTTAATGGCTTCAAGTGCTTGGGGACATTGTGACTTATAAAAGTCTGGGCGTAAATCATTAGCAGAATCAGTAGAAGCTATCCCAATTAGACATAAGAACAAACAAATCCCTATTCGGGAAAAGATGCAACATGGTTATAGCTAGGAATTTCTTTAGGTAGTGTAGACAAGAGAATTTGTGATCAAACGTGCATGGTTGAGGGTCAAATACACATGGCACCTTTATATAGACGATGCTTCACCTTTGATAATAAATTGCGTTGTTTGGTAGTTCTTAATTTTTTTAAGATACAGTATCGATCCATTTAAAGCTCAATTTTGGCTGGGTTCGTAAAAATATTTAAAACATAAAATACAATAAAAGGGAGAAGTTTTTAAGAAAAAAAAAGTTAATTAGTCCATTTTCTTTTATGATGCTAGCATGAAAAGATTAACTTGTTTAAACGAGGTCTTCGCTGTTCTTTATATTGTTAGAAAAACAAGAGATAAAACTACAACTTATATATTTCGGGCCTTAAAATCAAAATCGATTGTTACTGTTCCTACCTAAAGATGATTAGATATTTTATTTTTTGTCGGGTTCTTCACTTCAGTGTATCCTTTCCTACTACTTGGCGAAACAATTCTCCAAATGATGAAATAATAATAAAAGACATTCTGATGTTCAAGTTAAACTTAATGCTATGAGAATAATAAATATAATAAATGAGATGGGATAAAATAATGTGTTACCTTAAGAATTTAAACCTTCATAAACACGTATATATGACTCTCAAGCTCCATGGACATTAACTCTTAATTAAAGAATGTAATATGAGATTACTTAGCAGTATTAGTATAGTACTTTCTTTGGTCCTCTATATACATAGAAAATAATTATTTAATTCATCAAGACGAGTAAAAGTGCTGAAGTTAGTTGATTTTTCATGAATTTTAATTTAATTCTAAGACTACCCATTTCAAAAAATATTTTTGCAACCAATAGGTACATATTTTTTGCTGACAAATCAATAAATGAACTCACTTTTATGAAAAACTGAGTATAATTATTAATAGACATCACAATTTATTAAAGATAAAAAAATTTAACAATAAAATAATCTTATATTTCTTATAATTAGGATCAAGAAAATATTGTCTTTTATTTCTTATATATAAGATCGGAAATAATATTAAGATAAGTTAAACTAAATTCATTAACCTCCATTGGATGGTGACTAAGAGGGTATGTACTAGGTCATGACTCAAACAATACTAGATTGTGACCGAAGGGGACCTAGGTCCTAGCCAATTCCAAAATAGACTACTTAATAAAACCTCTCTTGAGATTGATAACCTCCTAGAAAATTCTTGTGTTGTAGCTTTAATTTATTTTCTTATGATTTAATAAATCTAATCATTTTCTAACAACGACCTAGAAACAAACATTTCATTAATCAATTGAAAGGCCATAATTTTTTTCTCCAGAATTAAATTCATACGAAAATGTTTCATATATGTTTCTTGGTGATAGCATCATGTAAAACATAGAAAAACACAAGAAGGGAGTCAGATTGTGTTTTAAAACTTTTTTGAAGTCCTTTTTGAAATCAAGTGCTTTGATAGACAATGTTTTAAAGCTTGCATAAAGAAAGGTGTTATAGAACACTGTTATGAAAACCAAAACCTTTTTATAGAAAGCAAATCACACCGTAATTTTGAAATATGAGATTAGTTAATCAAATAAATATATGTAATATAAAGAACATAAGAAGATTTTTTATATTGATTCGTGTTTTTAGCATTGAGATTATGTTTAATTTTTTATAAATCACCAAATTTCACTATCCCTTCTCAAAATACTAGCTAATATTATTTCCTAAATCACTTTTGGCTTTTGAACCTAAGTAATTATACGGTAAAGTCACAATCAAGCAAACTCTCCAAGTATTCTTTGACTTAAAGTCTCTTTACGCTTCAACCAATCACAAAGAAATGATTAAGGGTAAAGTGATCACAATCCTGATTGATCGTACTATCAATGGATGTACAAGTTTAGTTTAAGATTTGTCTATGGAACTAAGGTTACAAAGAATGTTTTTGAAAGCACAAATTAAATACAATAGATTAATAATTCAATACATAAAACCTGTAACTTGTTCTTCATATACTTTTGGTGTATTTGTAGTTGAATATTGGAAATTAGCCATTGTCTCTTTTAACTTCTTGCTTAAATCATATTTTGTCTGCACTTTTCTAGAGAAAAAAAAAAATAGTGGTTGGGTGCATTAAATGTCATTCACTAACTAGTCATACTAATATGATAAAACACGTAACTTATCTTCTCTTTTTCATATAGGATCTCATGTTGCAATGAACATGTATTTTATTTTAACACACTAGCTAACATTTTCTTTCCACTTAATTCAACACAACTTTCATGAGATTTGGTGAACACTTTTTATTGATCACTTGTTTGAAGTATAAGTATGTTGTCCAAGATCAAGATAAGTAGTTGGACTATAGAAGCAAAAATGATATTAATATGATATGCTATAAATTGTCCCGAGTAGTAAAGTAAAATGAGAGTTCGAGTGTTGAGTCCATAGGGACTTTGTTTGTATTTAGATTGGTGCAAATCTAATTTACAAGCAAGAGATAAAGAATTTAAAATAAAAGAATAAGAGAGGTAAAAGATAAGATAAAAATTTAAATTAAGAGATGATAAAGATAGAAGATAAAGATGATGGTAATGTGTTTGAATGCTTAAAGATAAATTTAGAATTTAAAATATGTTGGGGTCTAGCATGCCTAACTACTTTTGATGTAATGTTAAGGTGCTTTTCTATTTAATGTTATTCTAATTTCCACCCATATATACTAAGATACTTAACCTTGATCCCTCACGATGAAAATCCTAATTTATTTATTCTCTCTCCCAAATCCCTTTGCAGAGATAAAATAATAAATTGCATGAAGTTTGGAGATGTATGCATAGACAAAATAAGATCACTCTTTCCCTAGCAATGAGTTATTTAGATTTTCTTTCCCAGTTCTTTAGAAATTAGCATTTTCAATGTATAACCCCTAAAATAAATGCATGTGATGATCAGATCTTACAATAAAATGAATAGTAGAAAAGAGACCATAGAAACAGAAATTGCATTTAATAGATAAACGCGCCTTTGGGCTTCTTCATGAGTCTTCTTCGCGATAAGCTTGAGTTGACCACTGAGCGAGAAGATGCGTTGGGCTTGTCTTGTGCGCTAAATGAGTTGTCCTAATCTTCAACTTTTTCTTTACATTTTTGCATCAATTTTCCTCCAAAACATTTGAAATTTTCTTCTTTTGAATTCTACTGGTAAAAAAATTACGATGATATCAATTTTTTCATTATTTCATTAAAAACAATGTTAAAGTGAAGAAATTATAATCATTCTTAGTCAAAGTTGACTATCAATTTAATTCAAATTTCGTAGTTATCAACCATGATGTACCATCCTCTTTCGTTTGTTGTAAAAATGTAGAATTGCTTTTTAACTTACGAAACTTATACTTGTTTGTTATTATACAAAACCAACTGAGAGTATTGATTCCTTCTAAAACCAAACACAAGCTAGTTTGATAACATTTAAAAAATAATCCAATAATTATTTAGATAAAAATATCTAAATATATCTTTTAGTAAAGGACAAGATAAATTAAATTATTTTAATATTAGATTGTTATTTTTATTTTGAAAAGATGTTAGTATAATAATATATTAGATTGATTAAAGGTAATTATAATTAAAGATAGTAGAAATAATAGATAAAGAAAGATTGGTTAAACAAATGTCAAAAGATATAATTTCAAATTATGTACAACGCTTATATAAGGATAGACATTTCTTTGCTCCTATAATTACACAAATAAACAGTCTCTCTTGGCATTAGTGGGTTATTCAAGGGTTGAGAAGAAGAAAGAAAATAGAGACTCTATTGAGACAAACATAATGAAAAATTCAAATTACTTGATTCAAAAGGTGAGTAAAACATGTAACTTTCATGGTATAATTCTTTTAGAAGTGTTTTTCTTTTACTGTATTCTTGAAATCATGATTAATAATTGTTTAGATGTTCTAATCATAGGAATATATATATATATATATATATATATATATATATATATATATATATATATATATAATTGGACTTTCAGGTGTGATCAAATATAATTTAAAATTGATTGAAGGATTTAATATATATAATGCTACATGTTGTGGTAGTATTTTCTCTCAAGACATATGAAAAATTCCAGTGATGGTGTTTTATAATTCCTAGTGGAAAAATAATGAATCATTGTGGTGGTATTATTGTTAAGGCGAATTTTACATGTTAAAATATATACATTCTATTGATTGTAAATTGGATTTATTTGGTGAATTTTCTTTGACATGTACGTTCCTTACATTTGCATATGCATTTTGTGTGTGTGTGCGCATATGTATGTATGTATAATGCATGATTTGAGTCAGGGGTATGAAAACATGGAACTAATATGGCGAGGTTTTGAGAATTTTGATTATTAATTAAATGATTTTTGTAAGTTGGTCATCACCTTCTAGGAAGGGATGATGATGCACATTTTATTATGAGAATATAATGTTAGACAATTTCTAGAATCGTATTTTTATAATTTTGTGAGTTGTTCATCATCTTCTAAGAAGGGATGATGATGCACTTTTTATTATGAGAATATAATGTTAGACAATTTCATCTAGGATGAGAATGATACTTATGTATAGATGCTCCCATCTCGGATGAAAAAGAGATTCTAGATACCTCATTCTATGATCGAGAAAACAATGAGACATCATTGTATGAAATATGAACTCATAAACCCTTTAAAGAATCTGAGATCGATCCACACTGGTTCTAGAAATCAAAGAAATGAGTCTTGTGATTTTGGGAATCACTAAGTTATGTTTATTATATTTATTTGAATGCATTGAGGTGTTATGGTTCATTTAAATTATTTATTTATTTAGAATGTAATGAATTGTGAGTGTTTATATATATATATATATATATATATATATATATATATATATAAAATCTTATTTTAAATTCATTGTGGATTCCATGAGTGATTTTTTGAATTATCGCAGCTGAAAATAATACTATTTGCAAACATTCTAGGTTTGTTTTATTCACTGAGATTATTATCTAATTAAAAGTGTTATTTTTAGAGAACGAGAAAAAATTACTAAAATTAAGGAGGCTTGAAGACTTATTTGTATTTAGATATATTTTTAGTTTTATTAGTGAGAATAATATGTAAATGTGATTGATTATATTATACTTTTAGTGTAGGTTATTTTTAGATGTACATATTTGAGAATAATATTTTTATTTATATAAATATTTATTTATTTGATTTTATTTATTATATTTAAGGTATTTTTAGATTAATATAATTTTAAAATTTTATAATCTTTTTAGTTTGAGTTGTTATTTTAGTGAATGGCATTTCACGTCCACTTTGAAAAAAAATGAAAGTAATAGACACCATTTTCTATTAATTTCGCTTTTGGTCAACTTGATGGGTAATAGATAGTTGCTATTTATTGAGGGAATGGGGGATTTTCTGATATACATTTTTTTTTCATTGAACTTCTAGCACCAATTATTTTAAATTAATTGTAATTTTTTAATTTTATTTTTCTCTCAAATATAGTTAACGTCTATATATATATATATATATATTAAATATGATTTTTTATTCTTAAAAAAATATTTTTAAGAAATTATTATTTTTATCTTTATTAAGGTACGTGATTTTTATATACAACAACAACAACAACAACGCCTTATCCCACTAGGTGGGGTCGGCTACATGGATCAACTTCCGCCATAATGTTCTATCAAGTACCATACTTCTATCCAAACCATTAATTTCGAGATCCTTTTTGATAACCTCTCTTATAGTCTTTTTGGGTCTTCCTTTGCCTCGAATTGTTTGTCTTTTCTCCATCTGGTCTACTCTCCTCACTACAGAGTCTACCGGTCTTCTCTCTACATGCCCAAACCACCTAAGTCTATTTTCCACCATCTTCTCTACAATAGGCGCTACTCCAACCCTCTCTCTAATAGTTTCGTTTCTAATTTTATCCTGTCGAGTCTTACCACACATCCACCGCAACATCCTCATCTCCGCTACACCTACTTTATTCTCATGTTGGCTCTTGACCGCCCAACATTCTGTTCCGTACAAAATCGCCGGTCTTACCGCAGTCCGATAAAACTTTCCCTTTAGCTTGATCGGTACCTTTGCATCACATAACACCCCCGATGCTTTTCTCCATTTCATCCATCCTGCTTGAATGCGATGATTCACATCCCCTTCAATTTCTCCATCATCCTGTATTACAGACCCAAGATATTTAAACCGTGTGACTTGAGGGATAATATGGTCTCCTATTTTCACCTCTGAGTTACAAACCCTCCTTCTTTTGTTGAACTTACATTCCATATACTCCGATTTGCTTCTGCTTAGGCGAAAGTCATGTGTTTCTAGAGCTCGTCTCCAAGTTTCCAACCTCTCATTCAACTCCTCCCTCGACAATATGTGATTTTTATATAATAAGATTTAATTTTACTTCTATTTATGATTTTTGTACTTTTTAAATATTATTTCTCAAATTTAGTTTAATTTAAAATTTAAAGTTTAATACATTATATCAAATTGAATACATGTTTATTGTTTTAAAAAAGTGAACTCCCAAATTATCATAATTTCAAACAATCCTAATTTGAATTAAATTTTGATACATCATGTAAATAAATTTAAGAAAATGCCTCTTAATTTAAAAATTTATTTTTTTAATTCTTCTTTAATTTTAAAATCACATATTTTTAATTGATCCCTTTATAATATAAAAAATAATTCATTAATAATAATAAAAATATTTATGTTTTATTTTATTTTACTTATAAATTTTATTTAATATAAAAATTCTCCGCAAGCGTTGTTCACTTAAATGAGTTCACTTAATTAAAGTAAAATTAGTCGTTATTTAATGTGACTTTAATGTACCTTCTAGATAAGGGTAGCTGTGGATGGTGTTGAATTGATTTCAATAAATTAAGAGAATAATCATTATAATCCATTTCAATCTAAATTGGTATAGACTGAATTGATTTTCATTCAGATTTAATATAAAATTTAACTGTTTATCTTTTTCATTATATATTCCATTTTCATCTGTATTTATAATTTGAATTTCTATTTTTTTAAAAGAAATTTTCAATAACTAAAAATAACCTTATATGACAATATATATTGTTTATCATAAATTTAAAATATAATTTATACTTCTAAAATATTTATTTATTATGAAAATATATATTTGAGTATAATAATTAAATATTTTTTTACTAAAATTCATTTAATTTATTCAATTTGTAAATAAATAAATAAATAATAAAAAAGGAAATGAGAGTTTGGTAAATCTACTCCTATTTTACAAATATGAATTAAATAAGAGTGTATTTAGGAATTATTATCACTCTCATTTCATGTTTTATCTCATATATTAAGCATTTGATTTATATTTTTTGGTGAGAGACATCGGGTCATAAGTCAGTGGATTGAAGACTAATCTCGTTTGTGAAGAAAATTTTACATACAGTAAAAATTGAGTACTGATTTTTTCATTAAATAAATTATTCTTACTCATGTGAACTCAGCAGAATTTTACACTATTACATAAATCCTTTGGATTAATTATTTGATTTTACATTTTAATTTCTTATTACTTTTAAATATAATTTTAATTTCAAATTTAATTTGATATAATAAGTAGGTTTAAAAAAATTTCCACTGTCTCAAAGCAGTCTTTATCTCTGTACCTCCTTGGTTTTGAGAAAGAATAAGGGTGGCAGTACAGTGGAACAACAGGGCAGCGGTACAATGATACTCCACACACGCACACGCACACGCACACGCACACGCACACACGCACACGCACACACACGCACGCACACGCACACGCACGCACACGCACGCACCTGCACGCACACACGCACAAACTTTGATTACACATTACTTCTCCATAACTTTTATTCTTATAATCAAGTAAAACTTTAATTACAATTTAGGTGTGAATCATGTGCCCCTTTATATTTCTCATTATTTTTATTGGTTTTCCTATTCCGGTTAATATTTCCTTTTTCTTTAACTTTCCTCTTACTCCAGACTATTAAAGATTTAATGGGAAGAAGGCTCTCAGGTCAGGCTACGCTTTTAAAAAGACTACCAGGCCAGGCTAGGCTTTTAAAAAGGTCAGAGCGAACTAAAATAAAAGTCTTTGATAGGCTATAGGCTAGACTCAAGCCTCAAAAATTCATCGTAGGTTAGGCTCAGGCCTTTCAAAACCTGGCCTGGCCTATTCTCATCCCTAGCTTAAAATAACTTTTGTCTTTTTAAATAATGTTTTTTTTATACATACCACCACAAAACCAAATCTCTATGGATATGTTTAAGAAAATCATATATCTATTGATTGTGTTGGATCTTGATAGTGTTTTTTTTTTTTTGTGTTTTTAAAGCAAGTTAAAATGGTCCTTTAATTTTATAATTAGTATCGTTAATAATTTTAACATAATTATGATTAAATACTAGAGTGAATCAGTCAATCACTAAAGGAAGTTAAATAATGACTCAAAACTGATCTGGTTAATTTTTCGCACACAAGCACACTTACTCTGATTTGCTTCACAATCTATCTCTTTAGTCAAGTTATCCCCAATCATCTTGCTTATGGTGATACATAGCTCTTGATATTTTCACTTTGATCCAAAACACATGATTATCTTTCCAGTTTATAAATAGTTTTTCTTCTGGTAATACTGCTTTTGATTGCAAAATCTTTGTTATGAAAAACTTCCCGTGTAAGCATGTGCTTCATATCAGTGTTATGCTTATGAATTTATCTTAATAAAAAAAAACATTCAAAAAAGCAACCATTAGAAATTAAGTTCAGTTACTTTAGTTTTACTTTATAGTAGTTTGTCGTTATTATTAAACTGTTAACTTTTGGAGGCACTGTGTCCCAACCAATAACACCACAAAGCATTACTTTTTCATTTTCTGAAATATTTCCATACTTGTAAATTAACATAGTGGTAGTTAAAAAACTGACAATGTAATATTTATTTTTTAAAAACTAATAAATAAAAGACTAATCTCTCTCTTCCTCTTTCTCCTTCTCCATACATCACCATTTTCCTTCCTTTCAACCTTGCCGTCTCACCTTCCAGTTCAAGAACGTCTTTGAGGCGAGAGGAAGCGTTGGCGGCACCGGAATTGGCAGTTCAAGAGTGAGCATCGTTGTTGTGTAAGGAAGAAAGGATTGATGTGGAAGACTTGGATTCTCTGCCGTCACAAAAATGATTGCATTTTTTGTTATTTTAGACATAAACCTGTACATGCGCACCAAAACATATATCATCCCACATATCATTAGGTTGCATATATGTCACCACTCTTGGGCCCGTGCAAACACACTCATCAAAGTAGCTATTTCTCCCTCGGAGCCGAATTTGATGACACATTTGTTTTTCTTCTAAGACTTGCGGGAGTATCATAGGGTAAGCTAATAGGAGAGTTCAAGAAAAGGTTTTCTTGGTAAAGTTTTTGTAATGAATTTGAGAGAGATAGTGAAAACTTTATTAGGAGGAGGTGACCCACATATGAGTTGCAACATATCCTCCAGAGGACGTCTGGAATACTCCATTACAATAATATACGAAAAAAAAAAAGTAAACTCGAAGATTAAAATATATAGTTCCTGATAAATAAAAAGATCGAAATACAAAGAAAAAGTGCGGATTGATTTTATAGTAGAGCAAACTAAAGTTTGCTTTATTTTGGTATTCATTATTGCCACGGATGTTTTAATATATCCACATATAACTTTAAAGCATGTGAATAAAATACGGACAGAGGCAAAATCAACATAAAAAATATCTTTGAAGACGGCAAATCAACAGATCGTAAGTAATTTCTAAAATTTAGCTAATATTTATTTTTGACCCAACATTACAAAGACATGTATGGAATTATTTCACGATAAAACTGAAAACATCATCTTAAATATTCCTTAGCTATTTTTTAATCATAATTAAAATTTTACCTTCAGGCAGAATTTCAATTTTAATTACAAAATAATGCTAAAATGACTTAAAATGTAGTAGCTCCTATTAGGAATGAAAGAAATGGAAGATAGATGAAAAGTAGTTTTAGGATTCATTTAATTCATTCATTTATCAAAGTATTACAAAGTTGATGTATTTATACAAAAATAGAAAATAACTAACTTGAGTAACCAACACTAACTTACTCAAAAAACTTCTAGTAACTATAACTTGAGTAACTAACTAAATTATTCAAATAACTTCTAGTAACTAACTAAATTAATTTTATGTCTAATATCCCCTCGCAAGCTGGAATGTGTTGAAAACACTTCTAGCTTGGAGAATACAATACATCAACATTAAAGAAAAAAGAGAAAAGAAAAGAAAAAAAAAATCTGAAAACATGAAATATAGCGAAACATGTCGGAAATACATTGGTCAAAATAAAAACTTCGAGAAATCTTTGACCAAATTCGACGGCTTCCAAGAATCCTTAGCAAGCATCAAAGCTTGTTGGCAAAAACTTTGATGATGAAGGACAAGAAATTGTAACCGACACGCTCGAAGAGGTACCACAATGCGGTGGCATAAACAAGCACCGCAACCGCTCCACGCCAATTCATCCACAACACCACATCAACAACTAAGCCTTTGCCGAGAACACGATGAAAGGATGAGAAACTAAGGCAATGTCAAGATTGTCAGAAGAATGAAGAATGAAGGGGTTAGAATCATCAATGGCAGCCATGGCCATGAGAGAAAAAAAAAACCAATCAGGCATCCGAAAGACCCCCTTAAAAAATGATTCATAATGGGGTGACCTACCCAGTTATATAAAAACTTAATCATCAATGACATCCATGGCCATGAGAGAAAAAAAGGTCCCCTTAAAAAACGATGCATAAGGGGGTGGCCTACCAAGTTATATAAGAACTTAATCATCAATGGCATCCATGGCCATGTAAGAAAAAAAAGAACCAACCAGACATCCGAAAGGTCCCTTTAAAAAAATGATGCATAAAGGGGTGGCCTACCCAATTATATAAGAACTGAATCATCCTCATGAACCACCCGATGTGGGACTCGCAACACGCCCCCTCGAGTCAGGGCTCGGCGCCACAAAGTGAAGGTTAACAACACTATCCACACCACCGGGCATAATCACAAATAACTTCAATAGGAAACAAGAGACACGGAAGTAAAAACTTCTGATACCATATTAGGAATGAAAGAAATGGAAGATAGATGAAAAGTAGTTTTAGGATTCATTCAATTCATTCATTTATCAAAGTATTACAAAGTTGATGTATTTATACAAAAATAGAAAATAACTAACTTGAGTAACCAACACTAACTTACTCAAATAACTTCTAGTAACTATAACTTGAGTAACCAACTAAATTATTCAAATAACTTATAGTAACTAACTAAATTAATTTTATGTCTAATAGCTCCTAAATCTTCTTTGTCCATTATTTCAAAGTACCAATATTACATCCGTAGGGATCGATATAGTCATTAAGTGGTAGGTTTAGCCAATTATCTCAATTGACTTTGCTGCATTGTTTTCTGATCTGCCCGTTGGTGCTGGTAAATGGATTAAAGTTTCTGATAGGAGTTGGGATCAAGGCCTTGTTTCGAGGACAAGGTACCTCCTGTGCACGAGACTATGGATAAATTTTTGCTTGTATTTCTCATTACTTGCAACCTTATTTATACATTACTAATAACAGGAATTCCAATTCTGTAACAAACTCTGGTAACATAATATCCTAACAATCATTACTTCTAGAATATCCTAATAGTCATTGCTTCTAGAATATTACTACAATTCGTAAATTGGTTGCAATGCTTTGTCTGTAGCTGAGGGTCCTTCTGCATTTTCATGTAATATAATCCTTCAAATAGTGAGGTGGCTGTGTGTTCCTGTTGGGCTTGGAGGTGTGTGCGTGGGTATTACTAGTAGTACCCCTGGTTGTGTGGGTGTTGCTATCAATACCCCCCTCCTCCAAATCCACCTTGTCCTCAAGGTGGTATTTGTCCTTCATGTCTGCCCATGTTTCCCATGTGGAGTCTTCAGGGGCCTGGCCCACCCACTGAACAAAAACCAAACGTGTGGGTGGTTGGGTTGACTCATCCAATTTGGAACTTAGGATGGATAATAGGGTCAGCACAGGGTGGTTGTCGATTACCGTTAATGGAATCTAGTCGGTTGTGACTGTCGGGGTTGGACCGTGGTGAGGGCGGAGAAGGGAGCAATGAAAGACGAGATGGAGTTTGGCGTTATCGGGTAACTGCAAACGATAAGCGACAGGTCCAATTTTCTCTGTGATCTGAAATGGGCCGAAAAACCTTTTGGACAATTTGGGATGGACTGAACCAGTAACAGAGCGTTGATGGAACGGGCAGACTTTGACATAAACCCATTGACCCACTTCATAGTTCACGTCTCGCTGGTGAGCATCAGCGTGTTGCTTCATGATGGTTTGTGCCTTGGTTAAACGTCGATGAAGGGTGTCGTGAATTACCTAGCGTGAAGTTAGCAAGGAACCAGCAGCTTCGTTGTTGGAGGATCCCAGAATGTATGAGGGATTGACGGCGGAGGCTTGCCGTAGATAATCTCGTAAGGAGTGAAGCTAGTGCCGGAGTGCACTGACGTATTATAAGACCACTCCGCCAAGGCTAGGAATTTGGACCAGTCAGATGGGCAAGAGCTGACGAAGGAGCGCAAATATTGCTCCAGAACGTGATTCAAGACCTCCGTCTGACCGTCTGTTGAGGATGGTAGGCGGTGCTCATACGCAGGCGCGTACCACTGAGTTTGAATAGTTCCCTCCAGAAGGAACTGGCGAATATGGGGTCGCGGTCCGAAATCAAACTCAGAGGAAGTCCATGGTGTTTACAAACCATGTCATGGAACAAGACCGCCACGCGATAAGTTGTGAAATTGGTAGGGAGAGCGTCGAAGTGGACTCTTTTGGAGAAACGATCGACCACGACCAGAATTGCAATGAAACTATGCGAGCACGACAAGTGGGTGATGAAGTCAAGTGATAGATCCTCCCAGACGCCGGATGGGATGGGTATTGGTTGTAAAAGACCCGCCGGACGTGTAGTGGGCGATTTGGATTGCTGGCAAGTGACACAGTTGCAGACGAATTGCTTAACGTCCTGGCAGAGGGTGGTCCAATAGAAATTGGCGTTGACGCGATGAGTGGTTTTCACGATTCCCAGATGTCTGCCCAGAGGTGTTGAATGGAACTCGGTGATTAATGAAGTGATGAATGGGTTGTCGGGAGTAAACCAAATGCATCCCTGAAAAAACAATAACCCATTAGAAATGGTAAAGTCTGTGTGTGCTGATGGGTGAGCTTCTACTCTAGCGAATTGAGTGCGAAACTCCGGGCTATCCTTGAAGGTCTGTCAGAGTTGATCCATAAAGGAAAAATTGGGAATAGACAAGAGGAGATAGCTGCCGTCAGAGGATAGTTCCACACGTGACAAGGCGTCTGTGACTACATTCGAAGCACCAGCCTTATATTGGATAGTATATTCATATCCCAACAATTTGGATAAGTAATGTTGTTGCTCAGGAGTCTGTATGACTTGAGATAGGAGGTCCTTCAAGCTCTTATGGTCAGTGAGGATGGTGAATGGGTGGCCTAATAAATACTGGCACCATTTACGCACCGCCGTGACGATAGCATGTAACTCCTGCACATAAGTCGATGATTGTAAGAGTCGTGGTCCAAAAGGTTTACTAAAAAATGCCAGAGGGTGACCCTGCTAGAGCAGGACAGTGCCCATTGTTGTGCCTGAGGCATCTATTTCCAGAACAAAGGGGCAATCAAAGTTGGGTAAGGCCAACACTGGAGCATGGGTCATTGCGGTTTTCAGTTTCTCAAATGCTGACTGTGATTCAGCGGTCCAGGAAAAAGCATTTTTGCATAAAGGGCGGTCAGGGGAGAGGCGATTATGGCGTAGCCTTGGATGAACTTCCGGTAGAATCCCGTGAGGCTGAGAAACGCCCTGAGGTCCTTAGGAGACTTGGTAGTGGGCCACGCTAGCATGGCCTGAATCTTGGAAGGGTTAGGTTCGACACCACGTTCCGAGATGATGTGGCCCAAGTATTCGAGCCTTCGTTGAGCAAAAGAACACTTGGGTCGTTTGAGATAAAATTGGCCTTGTAGCAGGGCCTGAAACACGAGCTCCAAGTGATGCAGGTGAGACTAAAGAGAGTCACTATAAACTAAGATATCGTAAAAAAAATGGTGGCAAAGTGGGGGAGAAATGGTTGGAGCAAGGTGTTCATGGCGGCCTGGAATGTCGATGGGGCATTACAGAGTCCGAACGGCATGACACGATACTCGTAATGTCCCTGGTGAGTCCTGAAAGCCGTTTTAGGAATGTCGTTGGCAGCCATGAGGATTTGGTGAAAGCCCTGTTGCAAATCAAGCTTGGAGTACCATGATGCATGCCCCAAATCATCTAACAGCTCGTCGATAGTGGGCATGGGAAAATGGTCACGAACTATAACGGCATTGAGTGCGCGATAATCAACGCACATACACCAACTGCCATCCTTCTTCTTCACCAAGAGGACAGGTGAGGAAAAAGGGCTCCAACTGACTTGAATCAACCCTGCAGAGAGCAATTCAGTCACCTATTTCTCAATCTCAGCTTTCTGAAAATATGGGTAGCGGTAGGGCCGGACATTGATGGGTTCAGTGTTTGGGCGTAGGGTGATGTGGTGGGTGATCGAACGGGTAGGGGGTAGGCTTGTGGGTGTTTGGAAGACGGAGTGGAATTTGGTTAGCAAGGCTTCAATGGCAGGGATGATGGTGGGTGGGGGTGAGGGTGGTATGTGTGTGATGTCGGTGTGATTAGCAGGCAAGACGCAAAGGTGGAAGAAGGCGGAGGAGGATTTGGTCTGGAGTAGGCGTTTGACTTGGGTGGCCGAAATGGGGTTTGGCCCATTGTCGGCGTCGACATGGAGCTCGACAGGGTGGCCCATGTGGTGGAACTTCATAATAAGGGAGGTGTAGTCAGTGGTTATGGGCCCAAGAAGCTTGAGCCACTGAATACCCAAAATGACGTCGATGCCAATAATAGGTAAAAGGTGGAAAGTTAGGGTAAATTGGTGAGATTGGAGGGAGAGGGTGGTATCGGGGCAGAGGTGGGTACAGGTCAGGACGATGCCGTTACCCACTAGGACGCGGAGAGGGGCTATGGGAACGGTGGGGAGGTGGAGGAAATTGGCGAGGCGGGGTTGCAGGAAGTTATGGGTATTGCCACTGTCGATAAGGACAGTGACGCGAGTGCGGTTAATGTAGCCGAATAGGCGGAAGGTTTTGGGTGTAGGGAGGCTGAAAAGAGCGTTAAGACTGATGTGGGGGGTGGGGGAGGGAAGATCAAGGTCTGGGGTGGGGTTGTGCTCAGGTGGAGGGTGAGAGTCGAAGGCGGGTGGGGATGAAAGGTTTGAGGGAGTATCGGGGTTCTCGGGATCCGCGATGAACAGAAGAACGCGCCCTTTGCAACGATGAGTGGCACTCCACTTGTCGTCACAATTGTAGCAGAGGTCGTGTTTGCGGCGAAAAGCTATTTCGGAGGGGGTGCGCTGGATAAAAGGGGGCTTGGGTCGAGGAGATGGGGAAGGGGAGGGGAAGGTGCTGAGATGGGTAGAAGGTGTGTAGGAGGTCGAAATGGGCAGGCGTGTGGGCCGGGGTCGGTCTCGGAGCTTGTCCTCCTGTAGCTTTGCAAGAGCTGTGGCTTGCGGCAAGGAAATGGGTTGAAGAGCCAAGACCTCACGGCAAATCTCCGGTGCTAATCCCGACACGAAGCAGCTCAAGAGGAATGGAGGCGGGAGACCAAAAATCTTGTTCGTGAGTCGTTCGAACTCCGTCAGGTAGTCGTTCACAAAGCTGGTCTGCGTAGGCTTAAACAGGGCACCCTTGGGGTCGTCGTAGTACGTGGGGGCGAAACGGGACTCCAGATGATAGGAGTTGGGATCAAGGCCTTTTTTCGAGGACAAGGTACCTCCTGTGCACGAGACTATGGATAAATTTTTGCTTGTATTTCTCATTACTTGCAACCTTATTTATACATTACTAATAACAGGAATTCCAATTTTGTAACAAACTCTGATAACAGAATATCCTAACAATCATTACTTCTATAATATCCTAATAGTCATTGCTTCTAGAATATTACTACAATTCGTAAATTGGTTGCAATGCTTTGTCTGTAGCTGAGGGTCCTTCTGCATTTTCATGTAATATAATCCTTCAAATAGTGAGGTGGCTGTGTGTTCCTGTTGGGCTTGGAGGTGTGTGCGTGGATATTACTAGTAGTACCCCTGGCTGTGTGGGTGTTGCTATCAGTTTCCCATCTTAATCACCGCCTTAACGAAATATCTTATAAATTTTAAAGGGTTCGTGGCATAAAATTCAACTATGGAGTCCGTTGAGCCACCATTATAGAGCTCTTGATCAGTGTGCAAAAGACCCTTTTTCTTCAGTAAATTCTTGTAATAAGCATTGTCAAAATGGTAGTGGTGATGTCTAAAGGAGCTATGTTGTCATCTCCACCTTCTAAGGGACACTTGCTTGGAATGCTTTTGCATACGAGGGATCTATATTGCTTTCGTTATAAATCCTTGTTAGCTAGGACAAATAGACATTTGATGTAGCCTATATAGTGTGAACACCTAAAAAACCCATTCAATTTGTGTATATAAGAGCAAGAGGCAGGTGATAGTGTGTGTATATATATATATTATGTATAGAAAAATCAATCAGAATGCGTTACGGAATTTAATTAACCTACAAAAGCAACCGTTTCTTTGGTTGTGAAATTCATTTTTCCGAATACAGCAAGATATTCATCAAGAGCCATATAAGCAGAGCGTAAATTTGTTGTAACAACACTTAGATTTGAGTTGTGGAGTCTCTTCGACCCATGCGAACACTTTTCTAGGTCCACCGAGTTGGGAATCATGTCTCATTCATCAGTAATCACGCAAGTCACGTATAATACATAAAAAGAAACAGAAAACAAATCACATGTTTTTATGTCCCTTTAGAGGGATGAAAAGTGGCTCAAATAATGCTATGAGGAGGACTACAGTCTACAGTACATTTCAAAATTAAAAAGACTAATCCAAAATAAAATAAAATAAAAATTAAATTCTTTTATAGAAATTAAAATTATATTTTATTTTTAAGAAAAAATTGTCCCTTCTAACTTCAAATTCAGGATTTTGTTTGCTAAAAAAGTTTTAAAAAATTTGAGTTTGTCCTTAGTTAAACGAGCCAAACTAGATCTTAAACATATTAAATCAAAAGTGTTTCCATGGATAATTTGACCTACTTCCATTCCTAAATACATACATAGATAATATTATTTTTCAGTTGATTCAAATCCTTAAACATATTAAACCAAAGGTGTTTCCATGGATAATTTGACCTACTTCCATCCCTAAATACATACATAGATAGTATTATTTCAGGTGATTCAAATCCTAATTTGTAAACTAGCAATAATCCAAACACAGTTATTTCTCCAATATATAAATTGATTAATTACTGCAACAACGGAATCTCTCGCAGCAAAAGCTACAATGTCAGCGCAAGAGACAACACCAGGGCACAGTTTCTCCACTCTAGCTTTTATCTTCTCTATGATATCCGTACCATTTCTAGAATCAAGACTAGGAATGGCACTTTGTTCGCCCGTGAAATTTGCTGTGTCTTTTAACAAGTTTGATGCATCACATCCCTACACAATAATCAAGCAAAAAAAAAAGCAGAAAAAATCAAGATCAAATTTTCTATAAACCGGTTTAATAGATCAATATTCTTTGTTTCTTTCTCTCACATCCATCTAATAAATGTGCGTGTGTGACTATGACATTTTATGTGGCTCTAAATTGTAAGTTATGAAGCTTAATTTCATACGTAGAAGAATATTGTAACCCATGCAGAAATTAATGCATATTGTATGAAACTGTTCATAAGTATAAAGGCATAAAAGTTGAGGAAAATGAAGACTTGCTTGGACAACGCAATCAATGAAATGAAGACGGAAGAAGGCTAAACCCATTGCAGGTTCTTTCCTCACAGCAGAGGTTATTTCTGCCTTAATGGCTTCAAGTGCTTGGGGACATTGTGACTTATAAAAGTCTGGGCGTAAATCATTAGCAGAATCAGCAAAACCTGTCCCAATTATACATAAGAGCAAACAAATCCTGAGTTTGAATTCAGGAAAAGTTGCAGACATGGTTCTAGGAATTTCTTTAATTATGTCGTGTGGAGACAAGAGAGTTTGTGATCATACGTGCTTGGTTGAGCCGCCCGTTGAGGGCCAAATATGGCACCTTTTTATACACGATGCTTACCTTTGATAATTAATTACAATGTTTGGTGGTTTTAAATTTTTTATGACAGTGGAACGATTTAAAGCTCAATTTTGGCTGTTTCGTAAAAATATTTAAAATAGAAAATAGAGAAAACGGAGAATTTTCTTAAGAAAAATTAAGTTAAGTAGTCTTTTTTTTTTTTTTTTTTATGTTGGTAGCAGGAAAAGATGAACTTATTCAAACGAAGTGTTCTTTATATCATTAGAAAAACAAGAGAAAAAATACAACTTATATTTCAGACCTTAAAATCAAAATCAAGCTTTACTTTGATGAAAAAAAAAGCCCAAAATAAACTACTTAATCATATGATAAAAGTTCGGTTAGAACAAAGGAGAAAATAGACGAAAGTTTGAAAAAAAAAAGGAGAAAAAAAGACTTCAAGTCCCACATCGTTCAAGATGAACACTTGAATAGTGTTTCACTCCCTATATATATAGAGCCCCTTTCTTCATTTTTTCTTCCAGTTGAAAAGCATTTCCTCAACTTTTCTTTCTCCCTTCTTCCTGTCGCTCTAAAATTTCGGTTGGCTATAATAGTGACTTTTTAAGTCATATTTTCGGTTGATTATAAAAGTGACTTTTCAACTCACATTTTCGGTTGACTATAAGAGTGATTTTTCAAGTCATATTTTCGGTTGATTATTAGAGTGACTTTTCAAGTCATATTTTCAGTTGACTGTTAGAGTGACTTTTCAAGTCATATTTTTGGGTGGCAAATCCGTAAATCAAAAAGCAAGACATCTTCCTATGAGATATTAAAGAAAAGACAACCAAATTTGTCCTATTTGAGAACTTAGGGATGTCTGGCCTATGTAAGGATCCCAGACCCCAAGAGGGTTAAACTTGTAAGTAGAGCCTATGGATGTGTGTTCATTGGTTATGCTATTAATAGCAAAGCGTATAGGTTTTATGACCTAAACGCAAAAGTGATCATAGAGTCAAATGATGCTGATTTTTATGAAAATAAATTTCCTTTTAAATTAAGGAATAATGGGGGTACTTCATCCAGTCATCTTCCTGCTATTAGTAGTGAAAATCTTGCACAACGAGAACCAGATATAGAGCCTCGAAGAGGTAAGAGAGCAAGAATTGCTAAAGATTATGGGCCCGATTATATGGCCTATACATTAGAGGAGGATCCATCAAACCTCCATGAAGCTTTGTTTTCTTTGGATGCTGATTTGTGGCAAGAAGCCATTAATGATGAGATGGATTCTTTAGAAACTAACAAGACTTGGCATTTAGTAGACTTGCCTCCTAGTTGCAAACCAATTGGTTGTAAATGGATCTTGAAAAAGAAACTAAAACCTGATGGTACTATGGATAAATACAAGGCTCGCCTTATAGCCAAGGGTTTTAGGCAAAGAGAGAATGTGGATTTCTTCGACACCTTTTCACCAGTCACTAGAATAACATCTATTCGGGTGCTAATATCTCTTGTTGCTATCCACAGTCTAGTGGTACACCAAATGGATGTTAAAACTGCTTTTTTAAATGGTAAATTGGAAGAGGAAATCTATATGAAGCAACCTGAAGGGTTTGTGATTCATGGACAAGAAGATAAAGTCTGCAAGTTAGATAAATCTTTGTATGGTCTAAAACAAGCACCTAAGCAGTGGCATGAAAAGTTTGATAACTTAATAGTCTCGAATGGGTTTAAGGTGAATGAAAGTTACAAATGGATTTACTACAAATCTGTAAATAATATTTGCACTATCATATGTGTATATGTCGATGACCTTTCTAATATTTGGTTCAAATATTCATGTAGTGAACGATGTGAAATCATTGTTGTGTAACAACTTTGATATGAATGACCTCGGAGAAGCAAGTGTAATCCTTAGTATTAAGATTACTAGGTCAAAAGAGGGAATTTCTCTGGATCAATCTCACTACATTGAGAAGATCTTAAAGAAATATGACTACTTTGATTGTAAACCTGCTAGTACACCATATGATCCAAGTGTAAAACTGTTTAAGAACACTGGTGAAGGTATACGACAAATTGAGTACGCAAGTATCATTGGCAGCCTTAGGTATGCCACTGATTGTACTAGACCCGACATAGCCTATGTTGTGGGATTATTATGTAAGTTTACCAGTAGACCTAGTATGGAGCACCGACACGCTATTGAAAGGGTAATGAGGTACCTTAAAAGAACCATAAACCTTGGATTGCATTATAAAAGGTTTCCCACTGTACTTGAAGGATACAGCAATGCAGATTGGAACACTCTTTCATATGATTCCAAAGCAACCAGCGGCTATATATTTAGCATAGCTGGTGGGGCTGTTTCTTGGAAGTCAAAGAAACAGACTATCTTAGCTCAGTCCACTATGGAATCTGAGATGATAGCACTAGCAACTGCTAGTGAGGAAGCAAGTTGGTTGAGAAGCTTACTTGCAAAGATTCCGTTATGAGAAAGACCGATACCAACTGTATTGATCCATTGCGATAGTACCGCGGCTAAAATTGAGAACCGTTATTACAATGGTAAGAAACGACAGATACGTCGTAAGCACAACACTATTAGAGAACTACTTTCAATAGGAGCTGTTAAAGTGGGTCACATACGCACTGATGATAATTTAGCAGATCCTTTGACGAAAGGATTAGCTAGAGAGAAAGTCCATAACACTTCTAAAAGAGTGGGACTATTGCCCTTACTGCGATGATAATTCATGATGGTAACCTGACCTAAATGACTGGAGATCCCAAGAATTAGGTTCAATGGGTAATAACAAGTTATGAAGTAATATGAGATGAACATGCTGTTATAAGTGAAAGCAGCATGATTCCTGAAGTAACAAAAGGATGAGTTATGGAAAAAAATTCGTAATTCTTAATGAGATCTATACTCTATGTTGAGTGGAGTACCTAGGCTGCAAGAGTACTCTTGATAGACTCACCTATGTGAATGTTGAAGTGGGGGCCGCTTCATATGAAATTTTGGGCAAAAATTTCTAGAGCGTTCACTATACCGGGATAGATGTACATGACCTTTAACGCACGAGCTTTATAGAATACACCTATGAAAAGGTTGTGTGTGGTTTGATGTAGGAGATAGAGTTCAAGACTTTGAGTCACTCTGGTAAAATCTGAATCTTACTCACTATGCAAAGGTTCAAGTTGTATGACACCTTTGTTTATGCACAATTTTATGAAATCCTCGAAAATCTTCTTTTCAAATTTCAAGTTGGGGATTGTTAGAACAAAGGAGAAAATTGATGAAAGTTTGAAAAAAAAGGAGAAAAAAAAGGCTTCAAGTCCCACATCGCTCAGGATAAACACTTGAATAGTGTTTCACTCTGATCCCTATATATAGAGAGCTCCTTTCTTCATTTTTTCTTGTCCTAGTTGAGAAGTATTTCCTCAACTTTTCTTTCTCCCTCCCATATTTCAGCCGATGCATTTCCGACAAACTTCTCTCTCTTTCTTTCTGTCACTCTAAAATTTCAGCTGGCTATAATAGTGACTTTTTAAGTCATATTTTCAGTTAGTTATAAGAGTGACTTTTCAACTCATATTTTCGGTTGGCTATAAGAGTGACTTTTCAAGTCATATTTTCAGTTGGCTATTATAGTGATTTTTCAAGTCATATTTTCGGTTGTCTGTTAGAGTAACTTTTCAAGTCATATTTTCGGGTGGTTATAGAGTGACTTTTCAAGTCATATAAGAGGGTGTAATTCTAGAAAGGTTCCCTCATTGCAGTGGGAATCTTATGCAGAGATTTGGACTGTTTTATTCTGAGAACTTCGTGGTTGATAGTCTGCTTGCACAATTTTTGGCAGTGCCACGAAACGTCTTAAAGGAAGCGACATTGTCCGCGACTCAGCCTGTAATTTTTTGGTTTGCCATAAATTATTGTTACAACAAGTTCTCTTTCAACCACACCAAAAAACTACTTTTGGTAAAAATTGTCTTAAAGCGAAGATCACTAATTAACATTAGTAACATTAATTAAAAAGAGTTTCATATATTAGATTCTATTTCAAATATATATATATATATATATATATATATATATATATGAGGAGAAATTAAATTATACTGGTATAACTTTATTAATTATTATATTATTCTAATATTTTTAACAAAATAATATTTTCTTAAAACTCACCATTGGATTGAAAGTTTCTTTCACATTGATCATATATGTAAAATTTTATATTAATTAAAAATTATTTGTTACCTCTTTCATATAAATTAAAATTTATGTAATTAAATATTTTAAAATATATTAAAATATAGATCATTTAATTACCTTTTTATTGTTATTCAATGTTGATAAAATTTGAAATAATCTTAGTAATAGGTAGATATAATTTAACGGCTGAATTAATAAAAATCATATTATACATAAAGTTATAAAAATGATATAACAGTTGTATATATATGATTAGGAAAATTGATTAAATTAATTTTAACATTAAAATGTCCATAGCCTTCAAAGTTTGTGGGGGTTAAGTCTACAGATGTGGGACTTGAGTCTTTGTAAGCCCACTCCATGCAAACTCGAGTTAATCGTGATGGTGCTAGACTTGAGTTTGGCTTGTACGTAGGACTAGAATCACTCAATCTTGGACTCAAATCTCATGACTTGATATCAAAATCACATGTTTTATGTCCCTTACCCTATTATATTTGCTCATTAGAGATTTAATTCAACATCCTAATTCAATTGAAATGATCACTCATAGAGTTTTATGAAAATGAATGAGTTTTCATTTTAGTCATATATAAGTTCAAATTGTCCAGTAATATTAAGTAAATAAATATTAACCAATGTCCTTAGATACTGATTAAGAAACTTAAAATATAAACAATTTTATTAGAAGACAAATAATTATGTTGTTTATGATTTTTTTTTTATATTTTCTTATGATTTATATATTAAATAATTTTTATTTTATTTTTTTAATTAATATCTTAAGTACACCCATTAGCAATATCTTATTAAGTATGTCCAAAAGACATATATATACTAATCCAAAAATCTATTACAGCTGCTAGTAGTGGGAATAAAGCCTATAATAACTTCGTTAACCACTTAACCCACTTGCAAAATGTACAATTAATTCAACCGCTCATGCACTCTGATACGATAGTAAAAACAATTAATTAGTTGAATTGAAAATGTAAAAAAGTCCAATATACTGTAATAAGGGGGCTTAAAAGCAATTAAGTGAGCCAAACAAATGGACTACGTTTAGCCGAACAAAATAATGACAAGTTTTCTAGTGGGTTGGTTAAGGTATTTACATTGGAGCAATCTTGTTGATCGGGTATTACAAGTTGCAATTGGTTGCTTAGGTCGTCACACTAATTTTAAAGAATAAAATACAAATTTAGTTCTTTATAGACATTTTCTATTAAAGTTAGTTTGATTTATATTTTAAAAGGTTTAAATTAGGTCTTTGTATTTTTTTTTTGAAAGTAAGATATTCTCATCGAATATAACAAAACTGACGTGCTTTAGGAGCAGAGACAGTAAGATATTCTTATAATGGAAAGCAATAAGAAGAGGCACGACTTCTTCCACTTTCTGACGGATCCGCTGGGGTGCTGTAGTGAGAGGAGGCACGACTTAGTCTCGAATTCAGCGCCTCCATTTTTTCGATGTGTACGTGTGGTGGTGAAGGAAAGGGATTCGGAAGAAGAAAAAGGTTGATGTACAAAGAAATTCTGTGGAGTGCTGCAGAGAAATTCTGATGTGCGGAGAATGGTGAATGTGTGCAGAAATGCTAATTTGAGAAGTAGTTTCCATGGGTTCAAGTTCTCATTTAAGAGAGAGATTTAATCATTAATACATGTGTGATCTTTGTTAATATTTTTTTTCTAATATTTATTAAAATATTATTAAATTTTTTTATAACAGTAAAAAAAATTAAATATAAATAAATGTTATTAATATGTTTTTGTGATATTTTAAAGATTTAATGACATAAATAATATATAACATTTAATAAAAATATCACGAAAATATATTACTAATATTTATATATATTTAATAATATTTTTAAATATTATCAAAAGCTTTTAGTAATATTTTGAATGAGTGTTACATAAAAAATATTATTAAAGATTACATATGTGTTGTAAAGAATGAAAGCTATGGTTGTCCAAGTTTGATTTGAAAATAGACATATGATTAAATAATGAAAGATAAAAGAGAGAGAGAAATAATGACCGGGCCTTTGAATTTTTTAAATTTTAAATATCGTAGGAATGATTGAAAACCGTCCCTATGTGTGTTAATTACATGTTTGGAAATATTGTAAAAAACAGTATTGCTTTTTAGTGGTTTATTAAAATTATAAAAAAATTAATTTTAATTAAAAAAAACCATTTTGACTCACTTTAATTTTTTTTTAAACAGGCAGACAAAGCAATATATTCACTAGCAAAGACAGGTAGTAGAAGTACCAAACGTTTACAAGAAGTCCCACAAATATATAGCATTTTCTATATATCTTTCGATTTTAGAGTTTGCTTTAATTGGTACTCATCATTGCCACGGGTGTTTTAATATTTCCACTTTTTTTTAACTGGATAATATCTCCACTTATAACTTCAAAATATGTTAATAGAATACGAACGGAGGCAAAATCAAGGTAAAGATTATTCTTCAAGAAGTTAAAACAAAAGGTCGATATTATTTTCTAAAATTATTTAGTTAATTTTTATTTCTGGCCCAACATTACAAAGACATGGATGAAATTATATATATCACGATAAAACTTAAGTAAATTATCTTAAGTATTTTTATCTTATTTTTTAATCAAAATAAAAAATTTACCTTCATGCAGAGAACTTTAATTTTGATTAAGATAATGCTTAAATGACTTAAAGTATATGGCAGTTAAATCTTGTCCACTATTTCAAGTAATTCAAATCAGTAGCTAGTGGTATAGGCTTCGCCAATTATCTCAATTGACTTTGCTGCATTGCTTTCTAATCTGCCCGTTGGTGCCGGTAAGTGGACTAAGGTTACCCATCTTAGTCATTACTTTAGCGAAATCTGTTCTAAACCCCAAAGGGTTCTTTGCATAAAATTCAACAATCGTGTCCGTGGAACCATTGTTATAGAGCTGTTGATCAGAGTGTAAAAGACCCTTTTGCTTCAGCAAATTCTTGTAATAAGCATTGTCAAAAAGGATTGGAGTGGTTCGATCTAAAGGAGCTAAGTTGTCATCACCACCTACGAATGGACACTTAGCTTGCAACGATCTTGCATACGAGGGATTTATATTGCTTTCGTTGTAAATCCTTGTTCGAAAGAATAAACATTTGATTCTACCTGTAGTGTGAGCACCTGATGAACAACAAATTTAATTTCTGTGAATATTTACTATATATAGCAAAATAAAATCAGAATCCATTATGGGAATTAATTAACCTGTAAAAGCAACCATTTCTTGGGCTGTGAAATTTTTTTTCCCGAACGTAGCAAGAAGTTCAGTAAGATTCATAAAAGTAGTGGGAAAATCTGTTAAAACAGCACTTAGATTGGCAGTTGTTGAGTCTCTTCTACCCAAGAGAACATTCCAAGTAGGTCCACCGAGCTGGGAATCATGTATCATCCATCAGACATCACACACGTCAGTAAAATACATATGCAGAAATGGAAAAGAGAATCATTTGACACTACACAAATTAAACTATTCATACATATATACATCAATGTTGGAAGAGGAGAGGAATAGAAAGAAAAGAAGAAGAAAGAATAATAAATACGATAGATAATATAATGAAAAAAGAAAGAAGAATTTAAACTAGATATAAATTAAAAAAAAAGGAAGAAGATATAAATTAAAATTATAAGGTTTGAAAAATACAAGTTGTACAGGAAAATCTTAATTTGACAGTTTTGTTACACGTTTAAATAATAGTTTGTGTACATTATTATATGTTAGTTTGGAGGAGAATATAGAACGAGCTTCATCCATAAATATATAATTTGTGTAGAGCAATCATAGTTAAATTGTGTTTGAACACAACTTTAGGTCTCAAACCATAATTTAAATAGAAGTAAATACATATGTGCAGACACAATTTTAGGTCCTCAAACCATAATTGAAATATAAGTAAATATGTGGTTGTGTGTGAGACATAGGACAATATATTAAAAAAATTGTTGAATAGTTTTTTGGTGTCTACACCCAAAGAGATATAAGGATAAAGAAGAGATAGATTATGAATATAATTGATGATATGTGATGTGACATAAATTAAGAGAGATATAGAGAGAGGAAGGAAGAATAAGAGATATTAATAATGTGTTTGTATTTTAATATGTGTACAAAAATTATCATCTATAATATATAAAGTCATCTTCATTTTGCAGAGAAATTGTATGGTGGTCTAAGACCATGATCTCAAATAATTTTTATATGATATATAATTAAATGTTATTAATATTTTGAAAAACTTAAATGTATGGAATAAAAATTAATTAAGACCATAAATATATAGTTGTTGAAGACTATCTAATAATAATATATATTTTGAATTGGTTTGACATCTTAATAAGAAAAATTATTTATAGACAATCAAGTTTCCAATAGACACTAGTGAGAGAGGTATTTAAATAAGAAAAATATAGGTATTATCAATATTTTAACGTGTCATGTTAAAAAAATATGAATGTTTAAATATCATCATTCTATCTATCAAACATTTCATTGACGTTCATCTTCTCTCTGTCTCTTTATGCTATATAATGATCTCCAATTATATCAAGAATGATAATATTTAAACACTCATAATTTACAAATATTTTATAAACATTTTGTTTCTCTTTATCATTTTTTTATCACATCATATAATTAATTCCATCAATCATTTATCTTTTTCTCTTTTTATTTCTCAAAATATTTACACACCCTCATGCAAGTTAAAGAATCAATTTTCTCAAATTAATCACTTATTTTTTCTCTCTTCCTATCTCTCTTAGTGTAAGCAAGCTCTAGGTGTTCAAGTAACTTTTCTTTCTTAATATGCCAGAAACATATTGTTGTTTCTCCAACAATTTGAGTACTTACCGCAACGACAGAATCTTTTGCAGCAACAGCTATAATGTCAGCGCAAGAGACAACATCAGGACACAGTTTCTCCAGTCTAGCTTTTATCTTCTCTATGAGTATGATATCCGTACCATTTGTAGAATCAACATCGGGAATGACACTTTGTTCACCCGTGAAATTTGCTGTGTCTTTCAGTAACACTGATGCATCACATCCCTATACAATATTAAAAGCATAAAAAATCAAGATAAACTTTTCTAAAAACCGGTTTAGATAATCAAGGTTTTCTTCTTTTGTTTTACATACCTTCTAAAAGTTTGTGTGTGTGTGAGTGTGTGACTATGATACTTTGGGTGGTTTTTAATTGTTAAGTAAATAATGTAGTTTAATTTCACATATAGAAGGACTATTGGAACTTATGCATACAGAAAAAGCATATTGCATGAAACTTTTCATAAGCAAAGCATAAAGTTTTTGGATAATGAAAACTTGCTTGGACAAAGCAATCATAGAATTGGCGACGAATCAAGGCTGCACCAATGGCAGGGTCTTTCCTCACAGCAGCGGTTACTTCTTTCTTAATGACTTGAAGTGCTTGGGAACATTGTGAATTATAAAAGTCTGGGCGTAACTCATTAGCAGAATCTGCTGAAGCTATACAAATAAGGCATAAAAACAAACAAATCCTGAGTTTAAGTTCTGGAAAAGTTGCAGACATGGTCATAAGAATTTCTTTATGTAGTTTAGACACAATAGAGTTTTTGATCAAACGAGTTTGGTTGAGTGCCAAATATATGTCACCGTTATATAGACTATGCTTACCTTGATAATTACGTTTGTTTGTTTTTTTTTTAAAGACAATATTAAAGGGGTTGAGTGCAAGAAATACTCAACTAGTAATTAAATTTCAGCTGCCCAATAAGCTTCCATATTATAGAATAGTAAAAGATAAAATCAAAGTCCTAATCTAACATTAAACCATCCAAAGCCCTGCACCTATAAAATACAGCCCAAGTAGCAATAAAAACACCACCTACCTACACAAATACACAGCACTCAAAAAACATCATGTCACAAATTGCATTATTCACCCCTCAATACCCTCTTGAAGTTTTATGAATAGAAGTGACTGTGATTTTAAATTGCGGTTACAGTCTCAATTATGGTGAGTCAAAAATCATTTTTTATTACTGTAATTATGGAAAAATGCAGTTATACAACTATAAATATGGTCACGGTGCAGATGCGGACGGACAAAAAACCGTTATGTCGCGGCCACAATTGTGGTAACAGACGACAATTTAAGACTATGGAATTGACATGAACTTACAGAATCATTCATGCTGCAGTTCATAGCTCAGGAAAGTGAAGATGATGAATATCATGTGAAAGTGAAACTGTGAGCATGTTTTGTAGTCAAACGAACATCCCTCATGAATAGTGTAATGCCGAAGTAAAATCCTCCAAATTCAATTATGTTGTTTGGTAGTTCTTAACTTTTTTGAAGAGATAACGGATACAAAAGGATATACATATTAGTTTTAATTTGACTCTTGTAGAAAATCAATACCCGTATTAACAACACCAGTAATACTAATAATTGAACATCTTTTCATTATTTTTAGTATGCATTTTTGACAAGAGAGTACACACATAAAATGTACACATAATATGAGAATAATAGGCTTGTTATAAGCCAATAAAAGGTTGTCAAGCAAAATCGTACACATATCTCACAAGTATGTGGGTTTGAATCTTCTTGTTATTGTGAGAATCTGTTGATTAGTAATTTGTAAGTGTTTCTATAAGTAATTTTTATTAGGCCTCACTATTGCAAAAATGATTTTCTACAACATTCTAAAGTACCTTAAAACATGATTTAAAATCGTCTATGAAGCTAACATCACGATTCCATAAAAATTGTTTTAAAAAAAATATATTATTTTAAATGATTTTTAACTAAAAAAAATCTTAACTAAAAAAAATGTTATTCTAAAACGATTCTTGACGTAGATTTTAACAAGATCATAAATTATGGATACAATATGAATATTTCCTAACACACATATATGCTAAAAAAATAAAAATATGTTCATAATTAAGAATTAAAATTTACAAATTAAAATACTTTAAACACACCAACAAACAATCATCCACAAGTCAGTACTGTAAAAATACTAAAACTAGAACTTTCAAAGGGAGAAGGAACGAAGCACAGAAGAATCTGGATATAAACATTATCCAGAGATAGCAAATATTGAACAACGTTCCAAAATCATAATTACAAAATGATGAGAAGAAAATAACAATTTTCCAATAAGCCATAATATCATGATGAAAACAATCAAACAATGATACCAATTAATAAATTTGTTCTAACTTTTGAGCCAACAAACTGACATAATTAATAATTCCAATGTAAAATAGGTTACCATCAAAGGACAGCTTCCATTCTTGAACAAATAGAGTGCCTTTGGGCGATCATGTTGGGCTTTGTCCCCATGTATTGATAGGCTAAACATGTAAGAAACAAACCACGGGAAAAGATACCTCTGAGATTTGTGGTTGCACACTAAATACTACATGCATCTATTTCTTTTTTGGACATTGGATATATATAAAGGTTTTGTGTCTGGTCTTAGAAGGAAAAAGTGATTTTTTAGTAGTGACTTTGTCACTATTGTTAAGTTTTTTTTAGTTAAACTGAAATTAATTATTGATGAATGAAATAAGCAACGGGTTCCCATCCCATTTCATTTCTAACTCCAAGCCTGTCGAGGAAAAACATAGAAATTGTGCCTGCCAAGAGGCAATTCTTCAACTCAGAACACCAGCAGAACATTCATCAAACAAAAAAAAAATAATAATAAAGGAAACAAAAAAATTTAAATAAAAAAGAAAAAACATATATGGCCAGAGGCAATGCAAGCCTAGTTATTACATATGGCCATGCATGCAAATGATATCTACAAGAAAAAAAAAAAAGATAGGCAGACGGATGTAGTACATATGTATGATTAGTAAAAACATATATAAAAACATATATAATAACTTGGAGTGGTATGAACAAGTATATATGTATCATTAGTAAATCAGAATTTAAGAGCGATAATAAAAATTTGCATCTCAGATCATAAATTCTTCTAATAAAAGACAATAGAGCAAATATAAAAGATAGGAGGGAAACAACTTAGAAAAATAGAAACAATACCTCAAAAACACAAAGCTGAGCAACATTGTTACGCATACCAAATCTTTGAACCTCTATCTATATCTTCTTGATGCGAAAGTTTGAATCTGCATTCACATTCCAAAATATACTTTAATTAGGCCAAACTAAGAATATTTTGTCAATTTCTATGTTCTATTTGCACATTTTCTAGCTATTGGTATTATGTTACATCAAGGAATACCTGGGCATATCATTTACTTATTGTCAAAGGTCAACATTGTAAGATATTAAATAAATAGTTAAATTACTCATTTTATCTATATAGTTTCATGATTCGTACATTTTAGTCCATATAGTTTGAAAGTAATTTTTTTAGTTCCTATAGTTAATTTTCTTTTAGTCCTTATAATTTGTATTTTAATTCTCTTTTAGGTCCTATGATTTAAAAGTGATCTTTTTAGTCCCTATAATTTATATTTTAATTACCTTTTAATCTTTATTAACTATAAAAAAGTATATAAAAATAATTAATTACAAATTAGTTATAAATTATCAACTATTTTTTTATTATAAATTATTTTGCGATAAATTAGTTATGAATTACTTGCTAATATTTTTGTAGTTAATTGCAATTGATAATATTATCCATATTTTGATAATAAGGATTAAAAGATAATTAAAATATAAAGTATAGAGACTAAAAAGATCACTTTTAAACTATAAAGACTAAAAGAGAATTAAAATATACATTATAAGAATTAAAAAATCACTTTCAAACTATAGGAACTAAAAAATAATTAAAATATAAATTATAAAGACTAAAAAAATTATTTTAAAACTATAGGAACTAAAAGATAAAAATATTAAAACTATAAGGATTAAATGAATAATTAAACCTAAGTAAATTGATTAATATAGGATACAAAAACTCAATTACTTATGGATAAGGAAAACCTACAACTTGTGTTTCCAAAATACTGGCACATCCATCTTGTGGTTCAGACAAAGAACACACTTGAATTCCCCCCTGATTAAGTATATTATGATCACTACGGCAGAAGCTACAAAGTTAATTTCATTAATCTAAAGTATATTATAGTCCCCTTCTTCATAATCCGCCAGATATATGCAACATCTTCCAAATTCATAATTTTTATTATTGGGAGAAAGAAGAATTTTGAACAGAAATAAAAATAATAAAAAATAGAAAGTTTCATGTAAGTATTCATCGCCTGACAAACTATCATAACCACACTGACATAGACTTCCAGCGTAAAAAGCTAATAACTCAAATCAAAACCACACTGACACATATAATGACATTATTTATGCACACATTAGACTTAAGAAACTTTCATCCTTTGAAAACGACAATTTCTGGTTAAACTATATTGTTAACCTTGAATAGATCCACAGACAGTTTTTGACAGTTTTACACGCCAAGATTTGAGAAAAAGATGGCCTAAACCTTGTTCTACCTAATGGTTACTCAACTGCAATGCCAGGCTTTTAAGTTTCTTTAATTCACAATAAAGAAAAATCGTATGTTTTTCTGTCACCAGTCATGTGAATAGGAAAACATTATGAAAAAGCAACTGATATCAATGTGATTGAGAATTTGAAATAAGAAGTAAATGAAGTCAAATTATATAGCTGAAGTCCAATGATTATTCTACTTGTACTTTCCAAGATAATTGTGAGTATAATGATGTTCAAACATATATCCTTAGGAACAATCAAGAGCCACTACATGATTGGAACAATCAAGACAAATTAGCAATTGGTCATGTCATGAGTCAAGAAAAGGTAACAACAGCATGCTCACCCCTAGTCGGTAAGAGCCAAAAGTAAAAATGACATCATTTGCATCCTCAACCATCTGATCTGTGTACGTTGGCGCGTCAACTGCTTCAGTCATTTTTTCACAATCTACATGGCAAACTAACTTTATCATTACAAAACATAAACCCAAAGGACAATGAAACACAACAATCACAACAATAAAGGGCGCCATAATGAACCCTCAACAATATGAAGAAAAGCGAGATCGAAGAAGTAGAAGACCCGATCAAGGCGATGAAGAACCTTTTTTCTCGCCGTGGATTCTTCATTAATTGCTTTTGTAGAGCCCCAAATCGAGCAACAAATAAAGCAAAACAAAACAAATTTAGGTTTTTGTTTCACGCGAAGACATGGGGCTAGTTAAACAAATTGTATAGGAGATGAGATGAGATAAATCAGAAATAAATAAACCAATAACCTAACCTTGTCCAATTCGTTGTTACGCTGGAGATCAGCATCGGTGGGACCCGCGAGAGAGAGGGGCTTGGTGAAAGCATACTTGTTGGGTTGTTGTTCCAGTTGAGGTGGCATGGAGCCATTGCTAGGATTGTCGAAAACTGCCATTTGGAAGAATGAAACACAAACGCACTACACAACTTCTTCTTCTTCAGTGTGCATTGCTCGAATCATTGGCATCTAGTTGTTCTAGTTCAGAGATGCCCCTAATTCGAACGAGGAATAAGACATTTTTTGCCTTTTTAGATTTTGGAGTTTTGGTGGGTTAAGAGGCCGGTGAGTGATAGAGACCATCAGGGCTCAGTGAGGGCACAACCACGATGCAAAGAAAGGGGTGAGTGACTAAGGGCACGAGTGACTCAGTCAAAGAAAGGGTTCACGTGAACTTAAAAGATGCGCAAACCACAACGATTTCCTCAAAATATCATGGAAGTGTCACTTCTACAATATCATAATTACAAAAATGTCACCGCCTGAATATATTATGTTGGTTTCATTGGATCGACATCGAAAGTAGGTCGTAAAAAGTTGTTTTTTCTAGTAGTACCTTGAGACATGTTTTAACTATAATAAATCCCTGAGATCCAACTTAGATTTTTGTGTACAAAAAAAATGCATGTTATTTTAGTGTATAAGTTTTCACTATTCCTTTAGGGTTGAAAAATGACACTTAATTGACTATGATTTTTTCTACAAAAGAACATGCAACTATTGAAGTTATAAAGATGTATAAGAGTTTTATGTTCAAGATGCTTAGTTAGGTGAAATTATTATCCTTTGATAGTACTGTGTGTATAAAATAACTTTTTAATAAAAACATACAAAGGATATTATCTTATGCTGCTTCAAAAGCTACTAAAGAAATGTGAGACTCAAGGTAGGTAGAATTTGTTTTTATCTCTTATGCACATAAGTAGGAGTTGCTTATGGACATCCAAAAATAGTTTTCCGAAACTTCTAATAATTTTATATCAAAGATATAACCTTTTGAAACCAAGTTTCTCAAAATAATGATGCAAAAACAACAAATCAAAAATAGCAAGAAGGATAAAGCATACACGTGAATTATATTGGTTCACCCTTGACCTTAAGCTACATCTAGTCCCTACGGATTTTCACTAACACAAGCGCCAACTTTGGTATTATATTTCTTTCTTGGAGTCTCCATATAGCCTCTTACACCTAGTATCCTACTAGTCTCTACAAGCTCTCCCTAAGTATTCTTTCAAAAGGCTCTCTAGGTTTCACCCAAGTATTCTCTAAGTCTCTATAGGCTATCTACTAAAGTATTTTTTCTAAAACTCTCTCCAAGCTCTAAATCCTCAATAGCACCTACAACCTGACTCACACAACAACTTGTTATGCTCACACACAAACTTCAAAAGCATTAATCCCATATTACTCTTCTGAGGTTTCATATACTAAATGGGTTCTATTTAGGGACATGTATTTATACATCTCTCAAGGAAAAAACCCATTTGTAAACCCTGCAGCCCCCTCGAGAAGATGTTTACACACTCTCTATGACTAGATTGATTTGACTGTAAAATTGAAGAGAGTATGAGCTAAAGAAGATTAGTATCAGAAGCTAATTAATGATATATATTTCAATTTGGATTCTGATTTATACCCTCTCTAATATATTTTCCTTCCTAGCAAAGAACTTCATCTACATTTCAATATCCTTATATAGACCCTTGAAGATGATCATTGTTGCTTCTTTTTCTTGATAGGCTTGGCAACCAAGGAAACTTTTGTGAGTTGTCCCCATCCCATGACTGGACCTCGCTTTTCCTTAGTTGGAACAACTTGCACATATTTGATTTTGAAATAGTGTTGTCGATGCTTGATATCATGTAGTAACTCATGACTCTTTCCTTCTCTAGCAAGGTCATGAGTTTTGCTATTCTTGAAAAGCAAGTCTTCTACAGATTAGTGTAATCATTTTTTGTTACTGTTGCAACTATTTTGAGACTCCTTTTCTTTTCTCTGGTTGCCTTGTTACAATATCACTAGTAATTTGAGACTAACACCTTTCCTCAAATTTAATCATTAACTTTGAAAGGTCTTTTCATGATAGTGCCTTAATACATTCTTGCATGACATTGTTCTTCATAGTTTTTGGTGTGTGCTTCTTGATTGTGTAAACATGTTTGTCTTCAACAATGTATTTTGTAGTTTCCGATATCTACCCATTGACTTAAACCACCTATAGTTAGAATCATGCTTCTAGTCATATGCAACTTCTTGTATTTACAATTTGATATAGAACTTGTGATTTCCCTTTTGTTTCTTGTTTTTTTGCTTCTAAAGATGGACAAAATTCAGATTTAATAAAACTTCATTGTAGGCCTATGCTTTATACCTTTCTCCATGGTTCTCGACTAAGTCTTGTTTCTTTAAAAGCACTCAAGCCAAACCATTAGTAGCAAAATTCTAAAAACTTAAAATGTGTTTCCTAAAAGTTTCTTATCATTAAAACATTTAGCTCAAAAAGGATTTTGCTTCAACAACTGAGATATGAGTGTATGGTATATATGATATCAATTACTCCCATCAGCTATATGATTTTCCATAGTACTAAGGCACTCATGATCTTATTTTGAACCTGTTGATTGAAAGTGCTTATTATATGTTGACATCTTGTTGTGGCCACACTTTGTAAGTTAATATGAAGTATTGTTTTATTATAAATCTAATAATCTGACTTATGTTGTTCAAGTGAGAAATTGTTGGATTATTTTATAATGTACCATCATTGTTATTATTTTTCTTAAAACTTAGATTAATTGGATGACAAAAAAGTAAAATTATGCCGTTTTATTAGTCCCAATTTTGTGATCATTATATTAATATTTATTGGGATAAATATTATTGTTATAGAGCACTATTCATAACATGTTGATGCGGTGAACCTTGTGTATGGACTTTCTATGATGCGTAAGTAAGCTAATCTTGAGTTAAATTAAATTTACTATTTATTACATTGCAGTTTAGTTCTCCAATTAAGACTTCACAGAGAAAAACACAGTGGGATAGGAATAGTTTCTTTCCTCCTCCATCGATCACAGGAATTGAACTACGTAGTTTGCTTATCCAGATATTATTAAATTTACTATCTATTACATTGCACATATTACAATTAAGGATTAAACTGTTGATTTAGAATTTAATCTTGTTTTTTCCACATTCCATTATATGACTGATGTCTGGATACTTCTAATAAATTTCAACAGGTAGTGGAAAATGTGTTAAAAAGAATGTTTTGATAACATTTCTCATATTAATATAGTTGGTTCCAGGCTTTAGTGCTTGGATTTTGATATTAAAAAAAATTACAATACATAAAAATATGCCATAATTTTCAAATCAATACAATGAAAATGGAAAAATAAAATCAAATTATGTAAAGGACATACATCATACAAAAATACTTCCTGAAACAATACACAATTAAGGACGGTGAGTTTCCAAACAAATGCAAACACAGGGTGTCAAACATTGACACATAATTGAAACTTTAACAAATTAACAAAATATAATGGCAAACAAATGAATGGGTTTATGTATTCGGATATTCATGAATCTCATGCAAGAAATATACCATAATTTACCAATGAACTCAATTAATTCACTCTGCTGCATACTTTTCTGATCTGACCCTGTGTCCCTGTAAGTGGGCTAAGGTTGCTCATCTTGAGCATGGCGTTAGCGAAATCTGATTTGAAGAAAAGTGATGGGTAGGTGGCATAATATTTAACTTTGGAGTCCGTGAAACTGCCACTATAGAGCTGTTGGTCAGAGTGGAAAAGACCCTTTTTGTAAAGTAAATTCCGGTAGTAAGCATTGTCAAAAATGTCTTTAGTGGCGATATCTATAGGAGACAAGTTGTCATCACCACCACTCTTGGGACAGTTGCTTCTCAAGAAATTTGCATACGAGGGTTCTATATCGCTATCGTTGTAAGCCCTTGATCGGAAGGTTAAACACCTGGCGCTGCCTATTGTGTGAGCACCTGATCCATTAATAAAACAAAATTAATGATGGAAATTAAAACCTATTTTTAATAAAAATAAAAATATAAAAACTAAAAGAAAAAGTAACCATTTTTAAAAATAAAAAAAATATACTTATACAAGTCTTTATTATATAACAGAAACCTAATTTTCCTTGTGCATGGTAACATACTAACAACATGTGTAAAACTTGCTAAGATGCATGCAATAATGGGTATCTACCTGATAAAGCAACCATTTCATTTACTGTGAAACCCTTCTTTTGGAAAGCAGCAACAAGGTCAGTAAGACCCAGAAAGGGAGCTGGTAAATCTGAGTTAGCTCCACTTAAACTTGCAGTGGTTGAGTCCCTTCTCCCCAAGCGAACTTGCCACCCAAGTCCACCAAGCTGAGAGAATTATTTCACACCGATTAGATTCCCATCTCAAGAGAAGATAGATTAAGATCTAAAAATGTAAAACAATATCATACTATCGTCCAATAAAAAAATATCATCCACCAAGCTGAGAGAATTATTTTGCACCGATTAGTTTCACATCTCGAGAAAATAAAGTTTGAATCTAACAGTATAAAATAATATTATATTATCGTCTAATAAAAAGTTTATCTTGTATAATAATAAACTTGTTAACTTTTTATAATAATAGCTAACTTAAAAAGTTATACTAATATTGATTGAAAAATCTTTTTATAATATCAATGTATAGAGCTTAAATAATTTCTTGTAGAAGTGTCTTCTGATTTTGCTTATTTAATTGGTTATTTCTGAAACAAGTACTTACAGCAACAACAGAATCCCTTGCAGCAACGGCTAAGATGTCAGCGCAAGAGAAAACCCCAGGGCACAAAATCTCTAATTTTGCTTTTATGTTGTCTATGACTTCGAAACCCCTTAGAGAATTAGCGTTGGGGAAGGCACCTTGTTCGCCCGTGAAAGTTGCAGTGTTCTTTAACAAAACCGATGCATCACATCCCTGCAAAGAGCAAAAATAAGAACATGTTTTAATAATTAGTCATGCTTTTCATTTCACGTTATATGTTTATTTAATAATAAGTAAAAATATACACGACTAATTGTTGTATTTTATCTAATAGATGCAAAATATCGGTTAATTATACTTTTGCTCTTCAATATATATTCTTTTGAAACAATTAAAATTTTCAATTATTCTAATTAAAAGTGTCACGTCCTTCCATTCATCCAATTATTAATAAAAACGGATCATATGGTTAACAACGTGACTTCACCGCACGCTATAAAATTGGCATCTTAATGGAAGTAAGAGCAGCATTATCGGTTGAATCCACGTTGTAAGGGAAAAAAATCACATACGTATATATTTTATCTTACAGATACAATATATACAAACTACCTTATACATGGATAAATTAAATTCTTTAAAAAATCAAGATGTTACCGATATTAATGTTCTTATGGAACAACTAATAACTTTAATATATTTAAATATTTAATATAAATATATAAAAAAATATATATTCAAATGAAAGAAATGACATATAAATAAAAAGTATCCGATAAATAAATAAAACATGAAAGAAAATGGCATACTTTAATAGATTGAAGAAGTCATCATTGAGACGATTAAAACATTTTAGTCAATAATTGTAATATCCCACACGTAAATTTTAAATTGCGTACTAATTTCTATTATTAGTAATTGGACGACCAAATTATTGAAAAAGTAATTAAAAAGTTGAGATATTTCTTATTACTATAATAATTATTACGGGACTAAAATTATATTAATTATAATAAAATTAAAAGGGGAAAAGGTTTAGAAAAAAAGTCGCAGTCCTCTATATGTATTAATTTGCATTATATTAATGTTTCACAAGTTAAATTTATGTCTCAGTTACGATTTAACAGTCACCACAGTATACACATTACATCCCACACACTATATTAATTCAAAAAAAAAAAAAAATATATATATATATATATATATATATATATATATATATATATATATATATATATATAACAATAAGATTAATTAATGACTTACTTGGACAAAGCAATCATGGAAATGAAGACGGAGCAAGGATGCACCCATGCGAGACTCTTTCCGCACAGCAGCGGTTACTAGGTTATTAATGGTAAAGAGGCCCAGGGGACACTTTAAAAGATAAAAAGTGGTGCTTAACTCATAATCAGCTAAACTCACAGCTGAAGAAGTTAAATCTGTAGCTGAAACTATCCCAATGAGACATAAAAACATAACAATCAGCCTTTGTTGAGAACATCCAGCCATGTTTTAAGGAATTCTCAGGGTAGATAGGGGAGACTAGGAGGGTTTGAGATTTGTGCTTGGTTTAGGCCATGATGAAATGTGCCACCTATTTATATACCATGATTACTTTGTATCAAAGTAGAATGAATGTTGTGGACATCCATGATATCTGATTTTTTTTAGTTAAATTTTCGTTTCGTGCTATGGTATTAGCTGTATTGTGCTAAACAAGTTGACTTCTTGATTGTTTGCAGATTCTATGGCGGATTTAATTGCAGGCCATTATGCTAAATTAGTCACGCAGAGTCAAAACCATTTGATAACTTAGTTTGAAGTAAAACAAATGAAAATTATTTTATCCCTTTGATATGGAATTATATATATCCTTTATTGTTATTTTTCCCGACTTGAAATTGACATACATCAAAACTCACATTATTAGAAGAATATGCAAAAATTATATTTCAGTTCTATAATTTGAACGTACATATTAAAAAAAATTGACATTGTATACTATACCATGTATGGCATTTTTATGTCTTGCTATTTTTTTATATTTTTTTAATACACAAATCTAAAAAACATAGCTCAAGAATTAACTGATGATGTTTAGCCACACCAAGTATTTAAATATTATATTTTCTATTCACGAAAACATTTTCCTAGACATTTTAAGTATACATTAAGATGCAATATATATAGATGAGTTTCTCAATATAACCCTTATCTGTTCATACTTAATATTCCTTCAAAAACTATGTTTGACATTCAATTATACATCAATATTAAATTTGATGAATATTTGAGGGGTCAAAAGAAAGGATTTCATATCATGTTACAATATCATGTTTAATCTTTGAAAAATAAGTTTAATTAAAAAATTAACAATTTAAATATTGGGTATAATACTTTTATATGTCCATTTAAGATGCACATGCCAAATATTTGTGCATTCCAGGTATCTTCTTAACATATAATATAAAAGATGAAGAAAACAAACTTTTAACGACAGGTGAATATATAAATACTAATAATAAAAAAATAAGAAAACACCCCTAAGGTGGACAAGGGAATTTTGGGTAATCATGTAATTTATTAATTTTATTGGTGATTAACCTGTTAGAAAATTTAATTAATCATTTTTAATTTAGTGGGCTCTCAGATTTCAACAATTTCTTTCTTATTCATGATGTTTAATTGAATTCAAAACTTTATTTAAGGAATTTAAATCTAATTCATATTAAAGACTTATTTGTAGAACAATATGAATTTTTTTGTCTAAGAATAATAGGATTGTATTTTCCATTGTTTTTTGGGTATATACCTAATTGGGGAGATAATATCAATGGATTAGGTCATGGATTTAGGAAAATATTGTCAAAATTTTCTTAGCTAAATACTTCTACATAATAATCAATTTAATGTGAATTGAACAATCTTCGATAGAATATAACCCTCGCTGTGTATGATAATTTAATTTATGTATTGAACATGTAGTTGGTACTATATGAACCAAAGACGATCAATGCCATGCAATTTGTTTAGGTATAATTGAATAAATGTTTAGATGAGAACAAGTGATCACGAATATGAGACTAGAGTGGAATTGTTTTTGGAATTTACTCAGAAAAATTTTTGGTAGTAATAGGAGCACTACTAAAAAATATTTTTTATGACGCATATTTTAAAATGGTTTTCGAAAATTGTCTTAGAATATTAAGCGGTGATAATTTTGTAAATAACAGGAGATGTACAAAGATGATTTTAACAAAAATCGTCTTAGAAATTGAATGTTCAAATGTGGTTTTGTTAAAACTGTCTTTGAAATTGACGCGATGACAATTTTGTAAATTAAGGGAATGCAATGAAGATATTTTTCTCAAAAATGTCCTTGTTTCCATTCACTCTATTTACAACATTGTCATCACATCACCTTTTCATCCTGCCTGTCGTGCCCTCGGTCAAAAGTTCCTTCATGGCTCCCTCACCTCATGCGCTAGCTCCTCTGTCATGCCCATTGTGCTCTCCCTCACTTTGGTTAATCACTCTCATACTGACTTCACTCTGTCTACCGCATGTTGTGTCACCGTCGTCATACAAGTACATCTTTTCATATTTTCCTTCAATCGTCCCCTTTGTCCATGGTTAATTACCACACTTGTTCAATTTTGTTGTGTGTTTGTGTAGTGAGCCTAAGTATTTGCAACATGTTACTTATAGTTATGGATAAACTGCAAGGTCAACCAAGTGAATACAAATAGTTGCATAGGTTCTAAAATGGCAGAAATATGTGAAATAAGAGTGTAAACCAACTGATATGTGGCACTTTCTATGGAGGTTCTGCCTTTATTAGCCGTTGTACTCAATTTTTCCTCAAGTCCTTGGTTTTATTGTGTTAGGTTCCAAACTTAGGTCTGAGAAGCATAGAACAGAGGTGATAGTACAAAAGTGTGGTTTCTTTAGTTGACTTTTGGTATTGAAGGATTCTCAGTGTTGAAGACAACCCAGGTAAGCTTGCTATATAGAAACAAGTGTTTTGATTTTCATATAGTATTTCCAATTTTTGTAAGTCTAATACAAAAGTCCTCAAAACAATATGATGTTTTCATTACAAGTGGCATGATATGTTTTTAAGCTAAAGATAAATACAATGAAAATGTAACCATTTGTCCAAAAGAAAGCACAAACTTTTCTGATTTCTTTTTTCTTTTTATGGCAACTTATGTGACAATTAGGCTTCAACTTCACTACCTCAAAATAATTTGATTTTGACTCTTGTAGCAAAGAAGATGCCGACATATAATATTTTTAAATTACTGAGTTGGCCCAAAAACATTTTTCACAAGATATATTATAATAAGCTATCCAATAATCATTAATTAAAAACTTGGTGAAACTTAAGAATTCTAATGCCCACTAACAACTGCTAGAGACTAATGCAATATCTTAATATAAATTATATATCTCTTCTCACTAGCATCACCAAATTGACTGCTCATGTGTGGTAACTATAGTTCCTTTGTTGGGGAATTTTATTGCAATATGATTTGTCACACTTCACTAGCACTATGACCCAACATATAATTCACTACTCTAATAAGTGTCCTCAATACTAAATAATATCTATAAGATTGGATGGTGGCTTTTGTTGTTTAATTCCCTCAAGTTTCCAGCAACTTTCCTATCCTTGGACTTTACATGGAAACGTGTAAACCAACCATAGCATTTACCTTTTAAGAGTCTAGCCTTGTGTAAGCAATTTTGAAGATACTTTACAAAGAATGGTAGTCTCATTGGCCACAAAAGTGCTAAAAGAATGTGAAACAATGTTTACCCTACCCTTATCTTATTCTTTGCTTCATTTATCTTATACTACTACATACCTTTGTTTGTATCCTTGCTAATTTACTCATCATATAGTTGTTTATTTCGAATCCATAGTACGATATACAATATTTAATTAGATGATCATCAATTTGTGTCACCACTCAACTCCATCTCACTTCCACAAGTAACTTTTCTTGTACTCTACTGGTTTTTCCACCTATATAGTATCATGACTGTATTATTTTACTTTTCCTTTTGTACTTACTTTCTTTGTACACAATGTATGCCCTACAACAATATGACATATAGTGTCAAGAATTTTAATTGCAGATGTAATTACAGTTTTGTTTTGATCCAAAATATTAGACAAAATTACACGTATAGTAGAGATTAAAAAGTCTTGAATCCTTGATGTTGCAATTGGCTACAAGGTTTTAAAACCTTGCATACAATGAGTCGATGATGGTGACCTCCACATTGAGAACTTCATGTCACATGTTCTTATCCTACAATCTCATGTCTACCATTTCCACCCTGGTCACTTATGATGCACAAATACAACACACACCCGAAGATACGATTATTCTGAAACCATATAGAGTGCTAATGTCACAAACAAAGCTACTAAGGAGAATCAAGGATAACTAATGAAAAATAGAGACATTTAATTGTGAAACTATTCATAGACGAAGCCTTTTATCCAAATTAATTTTTTCTATACAATTTTTTTCCCACTACTGGCTAGTGTGCTCTATCTACCTCCATCTCTCTGCATCTATCAACTTAACTTGAAATAAGATATAATTCCTTCAAGTATTTTTTCTTTTACATTAGTCAATCTTTTATTGTTTCAATAAAATCCCTCATTTATATTTGGTCAACTTATGGTAATTGGATGAAGATTAGAAAGAATTTATTCCCGTGACATATCAGTGACAGTATCTTGCAGCTCCCTGACTTCATATCTCTCAATTGTATTAGAGCAATATAAATAATTTTTTTTATTTTTTAAGTTCTTATTCTAAGACAATTATGTCGTAAACACCGTCTTAGAATGTAAGATTTTTTAAGACGGTTATGACACTAAAATTGTCTTAGAATGTGAGATTTTCTAAGTCGATTTTGACATTATAATCGTCTTAGAAGATTCATCATTCAAAGACGATTTTTAGGTCGTAACCATCTTAGAGTGACACACATTCAAAGATGGTTACATTGTAAAAATCGTCTTTGAATAGAAGATCTTCTAAGACAATTATGTCTTTGAAATCGTCTTAGAATAGCCTCTATTCAAAGATGATTTTGGCATAATAATCATCTTAGAGGAAAATGCTTCTAAGACGATTGATAAACCATTGTCATAAGTCTAAGCACATTCAACGATGTCGGCAACAACGACGGTTAAAAACTATCTTCAATCAGCCCTTTCTAATAGTCAAGGTTCTATTGTCCTTGTATAATTTTTTTAATCAAAGACAATTAAGTTTTGCGAAAATAAGTTAGCATACATTGCACAACAGATTTTGCAAGAGTAATATGTGATGAATGTAACATTATGGATCTTTTTTAAAGGCAATGACATTATGGATTATTATAAACACGTCCTAGTAAGTCTTTATCCGTAGTTAAGTGTCAAACCAATGTTGATATGGATGATCGACTAAAGGACGAGGACACAATTGACTCGTTCATCCATTTCAACCACACAAAAAGACTTCTCCTCCACCTTTATATACAACACAAAAAGAACTTTCTTTTTTCTTTTAATTGTGGTCTTGACTGTTTTTTTTTTAAAATTGGGTCCTCCTATTTAATTGTTATTATAAAAAATTCACCTCAAATATCATATTAAAGGTAAAAAACTAGACTGATGCTTATAAATTGTGTTGTAAGCACAATAAAGTGAATTGTAAGAATTTTTTACATAGTTTTAACTTTCTACAAAACTAAGTGCAAGAGACTTGTGAAAAAATACTTTGATTGAATTGACTTATAAAGGTTAGAATTCTTTAAGAATTTCTCTCAATTGACTTAATTATGCTTACAATATAAAAAAAACACTAGTTCACTGTTTGCCCCTCTAATAAGTGTCTACGGTTCAATTTTTATAACAATTAGACAAGAGGACCCAAATAATAAAATGTTTGAGATCCAATTAAAATAAAAATTTAGTAAAAGGAAGAAGATCTGCTAAATAATTAAAAAAAAATTATATTAGAGGGTATTTTAGCCAACCTAAGTTTTACCTAAATGGTAAAATACCCTGTAATACTATTCCTAATTTATTTTATTAAAAAAACTAAAATATATAAAATGCAAGATTAGAAAGTTGAAATGTTCCTCCATTTCTCATTATCTTAACTAGCTAGAGACAGATAATACACTTCTAAAAAGCAAAATGAATTGTTGCACGAACACACAATTTTTTTATTAAAAAAATGTCAATTTCGAGCATGTGGCCAGCACACCATGTTATTAATTAGTTGGAAAATGTTACATGTCTCGCATGAATGTTGTCCGGGTGAGGAATTGCCGGATGAACTATGAAGTCAAACTTCCTTTACTTCAAAAAAATAAAAAAAAAAAACAGAAACAAAAAAGGCAACACATTATGTCTTGCCTGTTTTGGTTTATTTAAAGTTTTATTAGGTTTGAAATATGAAAACAAAACATATTCCAAATATTGGTGTTGGTGAATCTCTCATGTAAGACGTGACAATTAATTAATCGAATAAAGATTCACATAGGTCACCGAGGCGCTCTGCGTGCCTGCACGAAATTGATACGTTGGCAATCCTTTATTCAATTAGAAAAGTTATCTCCTGAATTTTATTTGTCATGACATACTATGATGATTTTAATTTTCTTATTTACCACGAAACTTTTTATTTAAATAATTGATCATATTAACGTGTTAGCCATAATGCTTTTAACAAATGTAGGCTGCTATGCCGTGTAGCAAACTTGATTGCCACTTCTAATCACGTCAATTGCTTAAAATGCTTTAAAATCTAGAAGCTGACTTCATGCGTGTCTTGTTCAACGTTGTAAATGGATTCACGTCCAATCTGCAGCAAATGTATTTAGTTCATTTTAAATGAAAATTTTAAAATGTGTGTTAGAGATGCCATCAATTCAAACACAGTTAAAATGCATTTTCACACTGATTATTAATGAATTTCTTTGAGCTTTTCTGTTTTTTTTTTTAAAAAAAAATCTTTGCCTGGAATCAAACCATGACTCAACATAGTTTTTTACTCCTTAAAAATTGCTAATATTTAGTTATTTATTAATTTTAGGTAGACATAGCTCGAAAAATTGTTTCCAAAAACACCATAACAAGGAGTTGGAATAAAACCAGTTAAGGAATACAAGAAAAATAATGTTAAAATGAGAACTTATTGAGATGACTTATTTAGTCTAATTAAAAATATATTTTGAATTTGAAAATTTTGAAATTGATTTATTTCTCATTTAGGGAGGCCCAAAATTCAGTTGCCCAATGCAGGCTAGTCCAACTTTTTTTAAAAAAAGAGTTACAATATTAATTTAAAATTACCTAATAAATTGACTAATTGAGGTAGATTCTAGAATTTGAATTTAATAAAATTTAAAAATAAGATAAACTTTTCAAAAATAGGTGTAGGTCTCACACATCTACCACACTACTTTAATTCTAATATTTCTTCTCAATCTTCTTTCATTCTATTCTCTTTCACCCTTCCAGACTAATCGTAAATTTGGAATTTGGGTCAATTATGTGACATAGGGATAAAGTTTATACTACAAGAAAAATAACCTATACCTACAGACAAAAATTGTCACTATAAATAAAAAATTTGTAGCTAAATGTATGATAAACTTTGTCCTACGGACATTTCTTCCGTCAACTTTGAGGGGCGTATAATGACGGCTAATTGTCTGTCACTATAGGTTTTACCTACTATGTATAATGTGTAGGTAAAAGTCATTAACTTCTACTTACATCTCCTAACTGTAGGTAAAAGTCTTTAATATGTACCTATCATCTTCAACGGTAGGTAAATGTATAAAATATCAACTAAAGATACTGCCCATTTGGATAAGCTTTCCAATGGCAAAGAAACACTTTTTCAGCATTGAAAAGTTCTGCCCATTTTGAGATTCAATGGCCAAATTGTCTGCCTCTTGAAAATTCTTCTCCTTAGATTTCAATGTCTCTGCTACTTGGGCCTGTTCCCACAAAGAGCCAGCTGTTGAAAATTGAAAATACAAACAAAACCCAAATACTCTCAACATCATAGTGTACTTACCTGGCAATAGACAGTAATTAATTCTAGTCTCAAGATACAAAATCGGGAACCAGGTCCAGTATAGTTGGCATCACGAGGAGTTACTCTCAACAAATCAAGAAGATAATGTCTGACTTGGTTACAAAAAGGGCAAAGCATCAGAGCATATAAAAAGCACAACAGGCAATAGGTTACTGGAAAAAATAGATATAATAAACTAACTAGGAACATTGCAATAGATAACAACTAGAATTAACTTCAAATGTACTAGCATTGAACAACACATATTCAACAATAAATAACATACAAAAAAAAATAGCCAGAACGGAGTTGATACATAAAAGAAACAAATAGATTAGTGATGTTAAAATCAAAATCTTCTTGTAATTGGAAATTATGCCTTTCAAATGAAGCATTAGGAAATCGGCAGAGAGCATGTCACCAACAAAACACAAACTGTAAATAATCAACTAACTCAAAAATAATTACCGATCATCACGACCAACAATGCCCTTGCATTCCACTGGTGCAGCTAATTTGAAAAGATTTCCAGATCCATCAAGGACTAAATGTTCCTTCAAATGAAGGCATTTTTGGCAGCCTCTGACACCTAATAACATAAACAAGCTTAGCAGACATAAAATAAAATCCATCTCATATGGAACACATGAGATACAGAAAAAATACCAATTGATAAAGAACACAGGGCAAAAAGAAAGCGTAGTTACACTTTACAGATAATGCAATTTAATACATACTTATTTTCTTTACCCTAACAACAAATTTTCTTACAATTTAAATTAACCCACAATAAGTATTCAGTAAAATGCTTAAAACTCAAATCAGACAATGTTAAACTGCCACACCCTTCTTCCTTACCTTGGAATGAAAATCCAGCAAATTTTCTTTCCATTGTCAACAGAGCCGTACAAGAGAGAGAGTCTGACTTGTCCCCTTGAAGAATGCCTGGTAAGTCACTCTGTAGGAGAATATACAATTTGAAATCAAAATAACAATTTAAATTGAGAATTTTGCGAGGTTTCAAATTACAAAACTAAGGAATTTTAAGTACAAATCCAACACATAACTAAAGTGAAACAATATAAACTTCTATAGACTTTATAACCAATCCTAGAATTATTAATAGAAAGCAATTTGGGACATCACAAAAATTTATCCTGCACGGTTAACAATAATCAGACAATAAAAAGAGCACTTATAAAAGATATTGAAAATATATTTATGTACTGAAATGAATATAAAATCAGTTCATATAATAATAAAGAAAATAACTGAAGAAAAATATTATACAACATATGTTCATCCTATAAGCTAATAGAAATAAGAAATTTAAAAGACTTGCCATGTTTTAAAACCAACTTAACACATTTCAGAATGTCCTAATTCTTTTTTCTCACCATTGTGAAGCTGTTTTGACAAGTTCTAATCCATTCAGTTGCAATTCAAAATAATTTTGGAGCAAATAACTTCAAAAGGATAAAGGATTAGTTAAAACACCAAAAATCCATATCTATGCTTCTAAGACAAATTGATGTTATGAACTATAACCAAATTTTCTTTTAAAAAAGATAAAGTCAGCAATAGGTAAATTTGTGCTTCACTACCTATGAAGCATCGACACTGACACCGGACACGACACGAACACGGACACATGGACACCTGTAATGTCCAAAATATAGAACGTAGTACGGGTATCGTGTCGGTGTCGGACACTGACACGGACGCGTGTGGGACACCGGACACGGCAAGGGACTGGAGTGTCCGTGCTTCATAGTTCACTACACACCTAAGCTACCACTCTATGACCCTTGTAGTCAATTATAGCCATAGCAAGATTATAAAGTCCAGGAACATCAGCTTCTTGGTAAGCCTTTGTGCCCTTCAAATCATTGTTTGCAGAAGCATATGTGGCTTGCTCATTCTCAGCCAGCTGAGCTTCTGGAGAAACATCTTGAGTAATTTTTGTGCCATTAAGATCTTCTGAACTTAAACCATCATCTTTACCCCCCATTAGGAACCTGACTTTCTCCATGAACTGGAATGGAATCTTTATCAGAAGAACTTTGCAAAGAGCTGGAGCTCCAAGATTTTGAATTAGCATCCACAAGTTTCTTTGACAGCTTCTCAAGGTCAGCATCAATAGCAAAACTAAAGAATATATTGTTGTGCACATACCTATCACATAAATTACAACAATGAGCGAAAAGGCATTCCAAGTACAAAGGAAAACTCGTGGGTAAAGAGGCAATATCAAAGATACCAACAAAGTATATGAACATGCTTTTCACTAGTAATATTTCTGGGCCAATGAATGATTGTATTCAGTTCCTCTAGACACGAAACTTCCTCTGGACATTACTTTTCAACATTTTAAAATAATATACTAGTAAAATGTAGGAATAACTATTTAGAATTTCAAGAAAAAAGTTTCAGGATTTAAAAGACACTAACATGTGAAAGCATTCAGGGTCAGTCGGGTTTATCGGAGGAATGCAACCACTGATCACTCCAATAGCACCATTAATAGCTGCATCAACAAAGTATGATGTCACTTTATAAAGTGCCCTATCCCGCAAAATCCTACAGCAATAAATAAATCACACAAGAAACAAAGATAATCAATAATAATAAGTTATTGCTGACCAACCAAACTAAAGAAGAGGCCTAGTTCCAAATCCATTTATACGAATGAGAGAAAATAAAGGCACCTCTCCTGAGGAGATGTATGAGGAAATTCTCTACAAGACTGCAGCTCTTCATTCCAGTCTCTTTGCATGCCAATTGGCTCATTGCCATAAAGAAGAGTCAAAGCATTCTCAGCCCTAACTGCATCACGTCTGTGGTCTACTAACACATGAAACCAAATTAAGAATACATCAAGCCATTAAACCATAAACAAGTACGAGAAATCAGATGCTTGAAATGTATCTGCAATAAGTTAATAACCACGAACTATAATCAATATACAACTTTATACAATTTCGGCGATGAAACGCGATCGTATTCCTCGATGAGGTTTTGCGAGATCCTCGTCGGAGGTGATGGAGACAAGAGCGTTGAGGTCTTCAGAAGGTAATTGGCAGCGGAGGTGCCTCATAGAGGCGCCGCAGAGCTCCTCCAGCTTCAGCAATAGCTCTGTAGTGAACGACACACACGCGATTAGGGTTTATGATTATAAAATGCAAAACGCGATTTCAAACATGAGATTTTGTAGACAAATAAAAATAGATACTCTATTAAAAATTATCAATCATACTTTCTAACAAAAAAAATAATTATCGACAAAATATGGCAAATTCTTTAAACCTATAATTTAGTAAAAAAAAAATAAATTAATAATATTCATAAAAAATTGTATCGTGTGCCGTAGATGAGTTGGATATGGCTGGATATAAGGCTAACACACGTAGATTATTGTATTATTACGAAAACAATTGATTATTAATTTGGGGGTCTTTAATTCTTTACTTAGAATGGTAATGCATTTAAAATTATTAATGATATTTGGGACCGACACAAGGATAGATTCAAATCCCATCACACAAATTAATTTTTGTTTTTGTTTAAATGGTGTGTATCTTCTATTAAATGTAATCTTATTTGAATTAAATAGAATTATTATAAATAGAATTGTTGTACGGGCAAGAAACTTTTATTTTATATTTTGAATATTTCGTATTAAATAATTTAGAAATCTATATATTTTCTCACTATTTTATTTTTATCTTCATTTTTTAAAAGCTTCTCTCTTTCTATTTTTTTAATCAAACAAATACTAATATTGCCACATCATTTAAATGTCTTTCGCGATTTTTTTTGCCTATACTATGCTTTTGTCTACATCAAATAATAATTGGTACAAGTGGTTGAGTTTTACCTACATTAGTCAGTTGTAGGTAAAAGTATTTTTGAGATTTACCTACACTAATTTATGTCTGTAGGAAAAAAGCGTTTGTAAGCATAGGTTATTTTTCTTGTAGTGACACCAATGGACTATAGGTACAAGTTTTATACGATTTTACCAACACCAAGTAATTGTAGGTATAAGTTTTTTGAAATTTTACCAACACTAAGCATTTATAAGTAGAAGTTATTTTGACTTTTACCTACACCAAATAATAATAAGTACATATTTTTGAATTTTACCTATGACAAACAACTGTAGGTATACATATTTTTTGACTTTTACCTACACTAATTTATGTGTGTAGGCAAAAGCCTCCGTAAGCATATGTCATTTTTCTTGTAGTAATTAGCCCATAAATAAATACAACTGTTATCTTTCAGAAAATACACTCCCCTTTTGGAAAAATCACCCTCCTCCAAAGAAAACCTCACACAACCCCATCAAGATTTTAGCACAAAGCCTCAATCTTTTCACAAAATTAAAGAGACCCAATTTTTTTTTTTGTCGACTTCCATATATTCCTCTATTCACTATGAAGGAATCCCATGTAGTAGAGTCACAAAAGAACATATTCCTTACGAGGTGAGACCATATCAAAGGTTCTCCTTCATTTGAAACCTAACAAACAAAAGGTTGTAGTAACGTTGCAAGGAGAACCTACTCTTGGAGGAAAAATTAGAGGAAACAAGGGTTTTTGTGAGTTTGATAAAGCAACATGTGAATCACATAAGATATGAGAGACAATTGAAGGTATCGAGAGTTGGTGAGAGCAGGAACCAAATGGGTGGGGGGAGGGAGGAAGGACAAGAGACTATATGGGGCTACACAACTAGTTTCTTCTTCTCTAACCTCCTAGAATCATTGGTTAGGGAAAGTCCGTGGGATACTTTTAGGAAATGGGGAAAGGTCACGAATATCTGCATATCATCAAGAAGAAGTGAGGAAGGGAAATGATATATATTCATCAAGTTCGGGGGTGTGGAGGATGTAGTAAAACTAGAAAAGAAACGTAACTAATTTTGCATTGGGGACCTGAAAATGGTAATGCATTTGCCAAGGTGTGATAGAAATGGAGGGGTGAATGGAGAGGCCAAAATACCTTATAGTAGGGGTGGAGAAACAAAAGCACTCTAAAAAATCATCAGGATGCCAGGCAGAGGGAGGAATGCTCATACGCACATGTTGTGCGCTCTGGAAAACCAATATGGGTGGCCAAAACCAAAGGGGAGACATCACAACAAAATGGGGGAAGTGTGTGAGTTAAGATGCAAGAATCTAAAGGAGATTGGATACAGAGGAGTTATGTTGGGAGATTTTCAAAAGAGAAATCAACTCTTAACATTAAGGAAACTTTCTTCATAAATTAGTTTTTAACGATAAGACTGAGGTATGTGGGAGATAGTATGATGTTGATTTCAAGAGGAATGGAGGATAACTTGGAGGTGATCATAAAAGATAAAAAGGAATGGCTTGGCACCTAGTTTGATTCAATCGAGCTTTGCAACCATGGATGGTACCAAGCCACAAACTCATGTGAGTTTGCTTGAAAGAAGTGCCTTTGAATCTATGGAACGAGGAAAGGTTTAAGAAGTTTGTGGCAACCTGTGAAGCCCGGATACGTGAAAAAAGGAAAAGTGTCGGTGTTGCACCCGTATCCGACACCGATACTCCACGGATACAGCCGGATACGTATCCTAGGAGTATCCAAATTTTTTTTTTTTTATTTTTTAAAATACAAGATATGGCTGGGAAACGGCTTAGATACGACTTCCTAACGCTAGACACAACTTCAATACGACTCCAATATGGCTCAGATATGACTACAACGTTTAACCCCTTCTTTATGATTTTTAAACACAGAAGCTTTATTATTTCACAAAACCCATTTGCTTCTCTTCTTCTCCATGCTTACGAAGCTCAAACCCATTTTCTTTTCTTCTCCACACTACGTGACAACTGAAACAAAGCTGCAAAGTGATTATGTTCCGCGTCGACGTGGTTCTTCTTCCTCGTTGATAGTTTTGCAAGCCATCTTCAACAGCGCCTTCTTCTCAACGACTGGTTCTTCTTCAACAGCTCTCTTCATTGGCAGTTCTGCAAGCACTCTTGTTGCCGTCGATTCTCGTCATCATCGGTTCCCATCATTGTTGTTTCTTGTTTGTGGGTGTGTTTGTTGTGCTGTGAAAGATGTCCCGTATAACAAAAATGTTTGCATCTTCGGAATATCAAGATGACCATGCTCCACTGTGGTCATTTGTTACAATAAAGGAAAAGATAGGAGATGGGGGTGGTAATAGGCTGTGGAGTTGTAATTTTTGTGAAAAAGTTGTCAAAAGTTCATACTCTAGGGTTAAAGCACATTTGCTCAGAATTTGTGGTAATGGAATAGCTACTTGTCCGAAAGTTACTGATGCATATTTTGTTGATTTGAGGAGGGTTTGTGAAGAGACTAAAAACATATTAAAGTCTAAGAATGTTCCTTTACCTACTGACAAAAGGACTCCAACACCACCAACATTTCCACCAAAAAGAAGAAAATCAAGCAATATAGAGAGTGCATTTAATATTGAGGATAGGAATCATCTTAGAGCAGAGATAGCAAGGATGTTTTATTCTGCCAGCTTGTCATTCCATCTTGCTAGAAATCCATATTTTGTTAGTTCTTATTCATTTGCTGCTAACTATAATCTAAGTGGGTTTCTTCCTCCTAGTTATAACGCATTGAGAACTAGTCTTTTACAGCAAGAGAGGTCTCATATTGAAAGGTTGCTTCAACCTATCAAATCTTTGTAGAGTTTAAAAGGAGTTACATTGGTTGCAGATGGTTGGACAGATGCTCAAAGAAGACCTTTGATAAACTTCATGGCTATATCTGAAGAAGGACCTATGTTTTTAAAGGCCATTGATGGGTCCAAGGAGTACAAGGACAAACATTACATGATTGACTTATTAAAGGATGTAATCAAGGAGGTAGGGCCACAAAATGTAGTCCAAGTCATAACTGATAATGCTCTTGTTTGTAAGGCAGCTGGGCTATTGATAGAAGCTGAATTTCCTCATATTTTTTGGACCCCTTGTGTGGTTCATACTTTGAATCTTGGAGTGAAAAACATTTGTGCTCCAAAGAATGTTGATGGTAATGAGAATGTCTTCAATGAATGTGGGTGGATTGCTAAAGTAATTGGTGATGCTTCTTTTATCAAGGTTTTCATCATGATTCATTCAATGAGATTAGCAATTTTTAATGAGTTTTCTTCTCTTAAATTGCTTTCAATTGCTAAAACTTGTTTTGCCTCTATGATAGTCATGTTAAAAAGATTAAAATTGTTGAAACGTTGTTTGCAAAATATGGTCATTAATGATCAATGGAATAGTTATAGAGAAGATGATGTCAAAAAAGTTGCATATGTAAAAGAGTTGATTTTGAATGATATATGGTGGGATAAAGTTGATTACATCCTTTCTTTCATGGATCCTATATATAGCATGATTAGAATATGTGACACCGATGCTTCTAATCTTCACTTAGTGTATGAAATGTGGGATTCTATGATAGAAAAGGTGAAGACAACCATCTATAGGCATGATGAAGTGCTAGAAAATGAAGTTTCTAGTTTCTTTGAAGTTATTCATGAAATACTTAATTCTAGGTGGAGTAAGAGTTGTAATCCACTTCATTGCTTAGCTCATTCTCTAAATCCAAGGTAATATTTTTATATCAATTTTTCAATAATGTGTATGGCTTAGCTTAGCTCTTTCTCAACCATAGTATGACTAAAATGTATACATATATTTTTTTTATAGGTACTATAGTGATAATTGGCTTAATGAGGTTCCAAATAAGGTTCCTCCTCATAGAGATGATGAACTTTCTAGCCAAAGGAATAAATGTCTTAAGAGATATTTTCCACATGTTAATGTTAGGACAAAAGTTTATGAAGAATTCTCTAAATTCTCATCTTGTGCGGGTGATTCAATTGAGGATAGATGGGCATTAGATCCAAAAACTTGGTGGGTTATGCATGGATCCTCTACACCTATACTCCAAAAGGTTGCTTTAAAGCTTCTAGTGCAGCCATGTTCTTCCTCATGCTGTGAGAGGAATTGGAGTACTTACTCCTTTATTCATTCTTTGAAGAGAAACAAAAAGGATCCAAAGAGGGCTGAAGATTTGGTTTTTGTGCACTCTAATCTTAGGCTTTTTGTCTAGAAAAGAGGAAGGGTATAAAAAAGGAGAGATAAGATTGTGGGACATTAATGGAGATGTACATGATCCACTTGATGATAGTGTTGGTGTTCTTGAAATGGCAGATTTATCTCTTGATGAGCCAGATTTAGAAGCTATGCTTTTCTTAAATGATGGCAATGGAGGAGAAGAAAATGAAACAATTAGAGTTTGACAATAATTTAGTAATTTCTAACTAGTAATGATACTTTGATATAGGCTATTGTATAAAGCCAATACTTATATGAAAGCTGTATTTTTTTTTATGTGAAATAGGGTAGAAACTATATTTTTTGCTTATGATCACAAGTATGTCTTTTTGTAAATTGTGATCATTATATGAAAGCTATAAATTAATGACAAATGAATGAATGATCAAAGTATTACAGGCGTTTGATGTGATTCAGTCTCACAATTTGTTTGTTTTTGTTGACTAATTGATATGGTATTATAGTCTCACAATTTGTCAGTGTCACTATCTCTTTTGTGGTTGAGGAAGACGCCCTTAATGGAGCTTGTCCTACAGAAGAGAAGAGTGATTGCTTGGAAGCAGGTCCAACTATGAATTCTAAGTTAAAAGAATTAATACCACATGAAGGTATCATTTTCTGGTCAGACATAGGTGAAAATGTCCTATCAAAAATCAGATTTAGTTGGTACTCATTGAGTCTGCAATATCCTATCATTTTCTGATTCTAATGATTCTTTCTCTGGTTTTGTCTAGTGACAGAAGATGTAACCAACATAGCATTGGATCCTTTATTTATGTTTGTTTTCCATTTGGGTGTTAATGGTGCAGCTATTGCTCATGTTATAAACCTTAGGTTTTCTTGATTTGATGATGATTTATGTTATTTGTTGTTTTACGAAGCTGAATATGTATCATATGGGGCTGAATTAATTGTGAATTGAATATGTATCAAGTAATGACTTGCTGCTGAATTGAGCTACAAGGTGGAATGAATCAAGTGGGTAAATTGGCTATCCTGCCATGAATTTGGCAAATTTATATTAGATTACTTGATTAACTATATATTATGCATACTACTATGCTTTAATGGAATGGAGGCACAATTGTTGTTATCAGTGTTATGAAATGCAATTAAAAATCATGACATGATAATGATTTGGTTTCTAAATTCTATTTTTGAAATAAGTTTTTCTATTGTGTATCCTCTGTTTTTTTTTTTTTACTTTGTTCTTGCTTTTTTTTCCCATGAATTGCTTCCTTTTGTGTTCACATTTTTCATATTTTTACTTCTGTTTTGAACATGCAGCTTCATATCAGAATTCTAAATCTCAAGCTTCATATCATTTTCTAGTCTAGGCAACATTGATATTATGTCCTGATTTTTCATGTTTTATTTTTTAATATGAATTCAACTATTCCAATGAAAAATCTAACTGTTCTAAAAAAAAAATCTGAAACTATATATAACTTTTTATATATTTTATTAACGTATCCAAGACGTATCGTATCTTTAATTTTAAAAATATGTCGTATCTCTGTATCTGTGTCATATCATATTCGTATCGTATCTCGTATCTAGGCTTCATAGGTGGCAACTGTAGGGGAGTTGTTGGAAATCTCTAATGAAGCTAACAACATAAACATATTAGATTTTGCTAAAGTCCTTATTTGGATCTCAATACAAATGCCAATAAATGTCTGTCAGCAATACAACTTGGGAGGAAGGGGGTTTGGTGTATGGTTGATTGAAGAAGGAATGGATAGGGAAAGGAAGTTGTGTTGTTGTGAGGGTAGTCAGGAAGGTGCCAATCCATGTTGTTTGATGAAGGGGGGGGGACAAGGCAGTTCAAGCCCTCTGTCAATTAAGCAAGCGACGATACTAGAGGAAGTGGAGAGGAGAAATTTGCATTATGGGCAACACCAACATGCCAGAAACAATCTTAGGAAGGGGGCAACGATCAACAATAACTAATTGTGTGGTGGTGGGGAAAAAACAGGTAGGAAAAACAAATTAATGTAGAGGAGACTGGTTCTAAAAAGGCACAAAAGGCAAGGGTTATCCATTGACACACAAGAGTGGTTCAACTTCAAATTATAAGCAAAGAGGGAAAGAAGTGACAACCATCAAAGGAGATGAGAGAGAGAAAAAACCCATCAAACCCATTAAACAAGCACCAAAAGGGAAATGAATGCGGAAAAACAACTAGGGGAGGTGTCAAAGGTTTATCGTGTAGGCGAAAATAGGGTGATGTTGACTAAGGAAGGATTTCAAAAGGATGTGGTACGGTTGGTGAGTTATGGGGATGCACCGGAGGCAGTTGGGGTACTGGTCAAAGATTTAGGTCATAGCCATTATGAGCCTCATGGGCCTTAAGGGTTGGGAGACAAGGAAAGTGAAATGTGACGACCTCTAAAGAGTGCTGCTAGGTGCACCCAGCATTTTTGCTGGTGCACCCAGCAAAAATTTGAAATGCCAAAATTGTCCCTATCAGTTTTCTTCCTTAAAAATGGCATTTCTTTTTCTGGAACAACTTCTTACTCCATTTTCAAAAAGCTTTCTTCTCGTTTTCCACTTTTTCCTACGGCATTGTCTCTGGTTCGTGGGGGTAGCAAGGTTGAGTGCAGCGGTGAAGGTGAAGTTACCGGCGTAAAGCTTTGCGGTGGTCGGTGGCGGCAAACAAGGTACGCAAATAGCGTTTGTGCGTCGCGGACGTACAGATGGCTTCCGGATCAAGTTGATCCGTAAGCTTTTTACGGATCAACTTGATCCGTAAGTGTATTATTTTTGTATTTGCTGTTTTTGCATTTGTTTTTGCATTTTTGCATCTGTTTTTCCATTAATTTTCCTTTTTTATTTTAAATTACTAATTTTTTTGTATGGTCATTTTTTGTTTGATTTGGTTAGATGGATGAAGATGAGTGGATGTATGAAATAATGTCTGAACGAGCAGATATAGATTATGAAAATGCAGAATCATGTGGTGCGAATGAATCACATGTTGATTGTTCGGAAGCGTTCAAGACTTCTCAGGTTATAATGTTAATGCTTGTCACATATTCAATAAAATGAATACTGGTAGAAAACTTAAATTATGTGGTTTTTGTAGGTGTTTGAGTGCCGAGAGGATGTTTTGCGGTGGGCTCGATCTGTGGCTCATGAAAACGGATTTGTGGCGGTGATTTTAAGGTCGGACACAAACACAGGTAGTAGAGGAAGGAGTACGTTTGTGTTAATTGGCTGTGAAAGGAGTGGCGAGTATAAATGTAGGAAAAAAGAATTTATCAGAAGAGACACTGGGACTAGGAAATGTGGGTGTCCCTTCAAGCTTTGTTGCAAGCCAGTGGCTGGAGGAGAAGGCTGGATGGTGAAGTTGATTTGTGGAGTGCATAATCATAAATTGGCCAAGTCATTAGTTGGACATCCATATGCGGGGCGATTGACTAAAGCTGAAAAGACACTTATTGCTGATATGACGAAGTCCATGGTGAAGCCAAGAAACATTCTGCTAACGCTGAAGGAACACAATGCCAATAGTTGTACGACTATTAAACAGATATACAATGCAAGAAGTGCATTCCGTTCTTCCATAAGAGGAAGCGATCTTGAAATGCAACATCTGATGAAGCTTCTTGAACGTGATCAATATATTTATTGGCATAGAATAAAGGATGAAGACGTGGTTCGTGATATCTTTTGGTGTCACCCTGATTCAGTGAAGTTAGTCAACACATGCAATTTGGTGTTTTTGATAGACAACACCAACAAAACAAACTGGTATAGACTCCCATTGCTCGATTTTGTTGGGATGACACCGACTGGGATGACATTCTCTGTTGGTTTTGCATATATGGAGGGTGAACGCGTTAATAATTTGGTATGGGCTTTACAACGCTTCCGAGGCCTTTTTTTAAAGCGTGATGCCCTCCCTGGAGTTATTGTCACTGACAGAGACCAAACATTGATGAATGCAGTGAAAGATGTATTCCCTGAATGCAAAAATTTGTTGTGCATCTTTCATATAAACAAGAATGTGAAGACTAAATGTAAATCACTAATTGTGCAAAAAAATGCTTGGGATTATGTCATGGATTGTTGGGGATCTCTGACTGATTGTCCTTCAGAACAACAGTTTGATGAATACCTGAAGAAGTTCGAAGTAGCATGCGCACCTTGGCCAATATTTGTTGACTATGTCAAGGAAACATGGATAATACCACACAAGGAAAAAATTGTTTTCGCCTGGACTAATAAGGTGATGCACTTAGGAAACACAACAACAAACAGGTATGAAACTGTTCAATTATTTCTATTAACGTTGAAAAATTTATGGAATTGTATTATTGTATATGTTTATTTTTATTTGTGTATTTGAAATGTAGGGTTGAATCTACTCACTCGTCTTTAAAAAGACTATTACAAAATAGCATTGGAGACTTATGCAGTGTGTGGGATGTCGTGAATAACATGATTACGTTGCAGCACACACAGATTAAAGCATCATTTGAAACAAGTACACATGTCATTGAACATGTGTTCCAAAAAACCTTATACAAGAGGCTGCTTGGAATGGTTTCAAGGTATGCTTTAAATCAGATTGCTGCTGAATTTGAGCGTGTTCACTATGCTGGCAATAATCCCTCAAGTTGTGGTTGCGTGGTGAGAACCACGCTTGGTCTTCCTTGTGCTTGTGAGCTATCCAAATATGTTGGTGGTTGCATCCCACTTGATTCAATTCATATGTTCTGGAGGAGACTCAGTTTTTCAGACCAAGGGTTATCTGAGCCCGAGGTGGGCATCAAGGACGTAATGGAAACAATATACCAAAAATTCGAAGAACTTGATGTTTGTGGCAAGTTTACTCTAAGAAGTAATCTTTGGGAAATTGCACACCCTGATCAGAATTCGATGTGTCCTCCTCCAGCAAAGGTTAACACAAAGGGGGCACCGAAGAAAACTACGAGTAGGAACCCAAGGTCAACAAAGCGCGATCCATCTTACTGGGAGTATGTAGATGCCTTTGAATCGCAACAAAATAGAAATTCGTCCGTGAGACGTACTGCATCATCCTCTGAGCAACCGATTTGAAGAACGATGATGCCCATGTTGGACCAGTTTCAGCCATTTATGCACGACTTCATTGATAAGATTGTTGATGTCAAAGGTGATGGTAACTGTGGATATTGGTCGGTTGCCGGTTTATTAGGAATGGGTCAAGACTCTTGGTCGGTGGTCCACAACCATCTGCTTAAAGAACTTGCCAATTTCTCAGAAGACTATGTCAAGCTCTTTGGTGGCACGGAGAGATTAGAGGAATTAAGGATGTCACTACTTGTTGATGGGTTAACCAAGGTATGTAATTTATGAATTTGATTTTTAAGACTTTAGTTTGAAATTAAGTTTGACGTGTATATTTGTTTTATTCAGGTGACAACGGATAAGTGGATGGATATAACGGATATGGGACATGTCATTGCATCAAGGTATAACATAATCGTTGTATCCTTGTCTAAACAACAAAGCATGACATTCTTTCCCCTTAGAAGTCAACCGCTGACAAATTCTTCATTGCATCGTATAATTTGTATCGGTCATGTGTATGACAATCATTTTGTTGAGGTACATTGTAGATATGAAGTGTTTTTTTTTATGATTATGCAATGAATTTTGTAGGATTGAGTTAACATTTTTTTTGCATACACAACAGGTTTATTTAAAAGAACGTTGTCCCTTACCGCCTGTATCATTGTTATGGTCTAGCAATTGTCATCCGCAAGCGAAGTCATGGCCAAATCCATATATTAGCAGAATGCAACATTACAAGAGCTTCATGATGTTCAAGAGAGACTATGTTGACTTAAATGATGATTGAACATGTAATTTATAAATGCCTGATCATTTTGAACATGTAATTTATTTGTTACATCCACATGCAACAAAATTATTACTTAATTCTAAAAAAGCATGTATGATATATCGTTGTCTGACTTGACTACACATTGTGGAAAACCGTGTTTGATAAATTGTTGTCTGCATTAACATAAAGCGCGTGAAAGGACCCTGCACAGCATGACTACACATGCAGATCTGATGCAAGCTAAAGCATGTCATGTCATTTGTGTAGTTGACAACACATACAGAAAGCATGTGCATGCGTATTTTCAATCTTTAAAAAATGCAGCACTAATATTAAAACTCATCTATATATATGGCACAACCTAACCTTGTAAGAAAGCACAAGTTTCAGTATCAACCCAAGTCTTACAAAAAAACTATGGCATTCTTGAGAGAGACAAGCAGTCAGACAGTTGTGAACTCCACATTAGGTTTTATTTTTCCAAATGTATCCATTGTTCACAACGACAGTGGTGTTTCCTTCCAAGCTTCCACTCCAGTTCCCATTCGAGTACCTAACGGGTGTGATTTTCAAACGTTAAAAACCAGAATACACAATACCCTTAAGCTAACCGACAAGCAATTTTTGGATGAAATTTACTACCGGCAGCCTTTCACGTATGCAGGTAATCAATTTCGGTTTCAATGTATGCAACTGAAAGATGATGTTGATGTTAACACAATGTTAATGTGTAATCATGAATTTTCGTTTGTTGGTCCGATTGAGTTATTATGTAGCATTGCTAGAACCCCAGATGGTATTTTAAACTTACTTGAAACTACTATGACCCCTACTCATGATGCCCTGCTATATTACAATAAGAGGTGGAACATGTCACGCCAAAATGAGTTTGTAGGTTACTCGTTCACAGGAAAAAATCCCAAAAACTTTGACATTCCCACCGGATGTACCATGGATGAACTGAAGGATTTGATCAAACAAGTTGCGTCTCGTGGGATTCCCCCTTATGGTGTTGATGAAATACAAATGGTAACACGATTGTTTTTTCGGAAACCAAGTCACCATGAGTATTCAGAAAAAGTTATAAAATTTGAAATAATTGAACTCAAAACCAACGAGGACGTGATGAAGGTGCCCATCGAGTCTAACTACTGGAAAAAGATTGGGCCAATAGAAATTTTAGTTGTTTTCAATAAACCTTTACCGCAAATGGAAGACGAGTTGTCCTTGTCGCAAAATTAGCATGAGTTAGTTAGTTGTAGTATTTTATGGAAATTTAATTTCGTTTGACTATGTTGAAGTTAATGTACTGTTTGAATTCATGTATTGCATAATGGTTTTCAATTACAAGAATCTCAACTAAAAAAATAGATTTCTATATATAACAAACTAATTAATAAATTATTTTTCTTCTTACGGATCAACTTGATCCGTAAGAAGAAAAACAAGTAGGGGCAATTTTGCCATTTAAGAGCTTTGCTGGGTGCACCAGCAATAATGCTGGGTGCACCTAGCAACACTCACCTCTAAATGGTAAGGTTAACAAAGAGCACGGCCCTTTATATGCTCCTTAATTCCAAAAATCGTAACAATTGGGCCTTGTGGTGAGACAAAGAAACCTCAGCTGAGTGTCAAGGAACAAGAACTAGAGAAACCTTGATATAACTATAAACGTACTAGGAAGGGTTAGGAAGGGTTGAGTGGTTTGATTAGGGAAATGAAAACAAAAAATATTCTGTCCATGATGAAGACTAGAACATTTTTTGCCTGCGGCAACGCCTGTCCTGGTGATAGCAAAAAATATATTTTATAGTTTCATAAGCTGCATTTTATCGTATAGAATAATATTATATATTGTTGGTACAGTTAAAGAAATTTTATAGTTTCATACGCTGCATTTTAAAACAATTTCTAAATTTAATAGGCAACAGTTAATTATTTTGTATTTTATTATACAACAATTACTAACCATTTTGTATTTATTTATACAACAACTACATTCGCTTATGTTACTACAAAGAGATTAGAGTGAGTGGAAAAGTTTTCTTTTTTTCTGACTTGAAATTGGAATGAGTTGGATCTCGAGGACTCACCATAATTAAGACATGCCTTAAGACTCAAAGAGTACTTATAGAGGTACTTATAATTTATCCACCAACAAGATTTTTATATCAGTAATGAAAATCGAACTCACGTTCTTTTGGGATATGAGTTTGTTTCTTATCAACTAGATCATCATTTGTTGTAGAGTAAGTGGATAAGTAATTATGGTACTAAAGGATTGAAGAAGGTATGAGGTGTGTAGATGGTTGTGTTATTCTGTGCTTGGATTTTTCATAGGCTGAATCTATGTTCTTACCTTTTATATTAGCAAATTTTTCTTGCTTTGGTACTTTTTTTCCATAGTATTAGTTTGGCCTCAATTCTTCCATTTGCAAATAGCTCATATGATTGACATCTCATTCTACCCATCTTGTTGGGTCAATATGATAGTTTAGAAAAAAAAACTTCACCAAAACTATTCTTGAGAAGTTTTACCATGGACGACCTAAAAAAGTCCCAATAAAAACAACAACTACATCTCCAAAGATAAATTTTGAAACACAACAACTACGTCTCCAAAGATAAAATCAGTGGTATTGTTGATGAAGGAGTCTCAATAAAATTGTCTCTTCCATTGGAATAAAGAATGTCTTGTTAACCCAGAATGCCACAACGGTTTATGATGGATATATCTATGCATAAGTAGAGAGCTACTACTTGCAACTTCTACGTGGGCCTACCCGTTTTGGAAGCAAATATCTTGGACTATAAACATCCCCATCCCCACCTACAAAGCCAACCATAATTTTATTAGAACATGCTGTACAAATGAAAAGAAAAACATGCATTTGCTTATTAAATAGCAATAGTAAAGTATAGAAAAATGGTTGAAAAAAAAATCATACCAACAATGGTACTCATTGTAACATTTGCTCAATCCATGACATTCAAGTTGCTGATTACTATGGTTGCATTCATGTCATCACCCATGAGCATGGAATTATTCTTTAATTAGAAGCTTGTATAAGATGATAGCAAAGATTTTGGAAGTTACTTTTTACACACCTTCTACAATTATGCATAAAAAAACATCTCTCTCATTCATCTCAAACTACTGTTTATGTATTTTTATGCATGCAAGCACTCACATGCACGTATATAAGTTTTTGACTAGTTATTAATTTTAATTAAAACATAACCATATACTATAATTTCAATTATTTATTGTAAAACTAAAATAAAATTATATATTTAAAAATATTTATTTATTATAATTATAAATATATAAAAACTGTTTATCAACTTGTGGAATGTATAAACTAAAAGTTAGTATATTAATAAAGAGAAAAAATACATATAATATATAATTTGAGACATGATATTTTGTCAATGAAAACTAATAATATAAAATTATGTTATTTTTTATTGTAATAAAATATATAGTTTTTAATAAAATTATATGTTTATTTCATTTAACATATGCTTATATTTTATAATGTTTATATTTGAAATTTATTATTTCGTCCTGGCTTACAAAGTATCAGAACCGACCCTGCCCCATTGCTAGGTAGCCATAGATCACCATTGATAACTTGTTTTAATGTGAAATTGTTGGTCTCCTCTTTAGTTGTCATGACATGATAACCAATCCAATAAACTCTTTTATGGGTATCAACAGGCTATTTAGATCCTCTCCATAATATTAAGATTGCAAATAGCCCCTATGATTGACATCTCATTCTACTCATCTTGTTGGGTCAATATGACAATCTAGAAAAAACTTCATCAAAACTATTCTGGAGAAGTTTTATCATGGATCACTTGAAAAAGTCTTAATAGATCCCAAGACCGACTTAAGTCAGACCTAGTTATGCTGTCACATTCTTGAATTGAAATGATAATGTCGTACTGGTCAATCATGATCATTAGGGACATCAGTTGGCACTTTTGAAATACAGCAACTACATCTCCAAAGATAAAATCAATGGTGTCGGTGATGAAGGAGTCCCGATAAAACTATCTCTTGCATTGGACAAAAAGAATGTCTTGGTAACCCAGAATGCCACAACGATTTATCATGGATTGGTCAATACATACGTATAGAGCTACTACTTGCAACTTTTGCGGGTCTACTTTTTTGGAGGCAAAAATATCTTGGGCTGTAAAACCATCCTCATGCCCACCTACAAAGCCAACCATAATATTATTAGGATGTGTTTTACAGATGAAAAGTAAAAACATGTATTTGCTAATTAAATAGTAACGATGAAAATATAGAGAAATAGTTGAATAAGATCATACTAACAATGATACTCGTTGAGAAATTTGTTCTATCCTCTACATTCAAGCTGTCAATTACTATGGTTGCATTCATGCCATCACCCCTGAGCATGAGATTCTTCTTTAATTGGGAGCTTTTATACGACTATAGCAAAGATTTTGAAAGTTCGTTTTTACTCACCTTCTATAATTAGGCAGACAACTCTCTCAATCATAAACTAAAATACTATTTAAAACTAAAAGTTAGTATATTAATAAAGAAAAAAATACATATACTATATAATTTGAGACATGATATTTTGTCAATGAAATCTAATAGTATAAAATTTTGTTATTCATTTTTGTAAAAAAAAAAATATTTAGTTTTTAATAAAATTATTGTTTCATTCTTGGCCTTAACACATTCTTATAGACAAAACTACACTCCACGACGCAAAAGACAAAAACTAAAGTTAGGGGAAGAGAAACCCGAATCGAACTTTGATCAAAAGTCATGGTGTGATTCAAAATCAACAAAGAAGAGCACGAGGAGGACCTAATGCTTCTTATAATGTAGATTCGAGGCAAGCTCAGCCACAACAAATTTCGAGAAGAATGAACTGTTTGTTAAGGAGGTTTGAGATTTTGAACATATTGCCTAACCACCTTATTTGAATTTAGGGTTTATAATTTCAAGAAATTACTAACATAAATTTAAGTCACGGTTAAAAATCACCACTATATTAAAAAAATTAATGATTAATTTTAATATTTGAAAATTAATAAATAGAATTAAGTGGTGAGTGCTAAAATTCACCATTATGTTAAAATTAATTATTTTAAAATGTAAAACACTGTTAGTCTCAAATTGAAAAAATGATAAAATTGACTCAATTTTTAAAATTAAAAGATTAAAATAAAACTTTTGAAAGATAAAAGATTAAAATAAATTTTACTAAAAATATAGTGAACGAAAGAGTATTTTAGCTTTAGAATATCTAGGATTTTTGTCCTTGAAATAACTAATATTTTCACTATTTAAGATAATGAACGTATAAGTGTTTGACTTTACTTTCCCAATTATTATTGTATAACCCTCTTCAGGATCAACAATCCAAGTATTATTTACAACAAACTTTTCATGCTCCAAAAACACTTATGAAATAACAAACAAATATTTTATTCCTTTTTATTAAGTATTTGTGACACATCAGAATCAAGTACATTAGAAAAATAATAAAATGATCACCTCCCCTTCTTGGAATCAAGTAACACACGAGTTTTTTTTTTTTTTTTCATTAGAAGAAAATAAAGGACTCCTGTAATCATAACCAGCACTTCTATTATTAATTAATTCAACCAACATGGTAGTAATGCTATCACTATCTTAGCTCTCACATACAAATTAAAGGTTTCATTTAATTCAAGTGAATATTCAATTACCTAAAATCTATTCGGTGTTTTAATTTCCTTTCAAAGATACTAAATAACCCATACCGAGTTTCCTCAATAACACAAATATGAAATTTCACACATTCAAATTCCAAACATAGAATAACTTTAATTCATCAATATCTATCTATATATATATATATATATGCAACCCCCTCCCAAAAAAAAATAATAAGTCATTATGTTAATATTATATATCGTCATTCCTATAACACACTACTTAACACATTTTGTCATGTCAATATTTTTTAAAAAAAAATGTATGAGTAAAATAAATAAATAAAATTATTTTTACAGTATAAACCAATTAGAAAACGTATTATTTAAAAATATATATTAAGAAGAGCTTATTTCTAGCTAGATAAATTAAATGGCAAACTTCATTCAATTCAAGCCAACATTTGACTAGCTAGAAAATTCCATTCGGTGTCGTCGGTCCATTTAAAGAGAGTACTGGAGTAAAAGACCGAAGAGAAAAAGTCCATATCTCAAATCCCTCGAGATAACCAATCATTAAATATAACACAACTACCACCTACTCAACCTTCCATAAAACAAATCACTATATAAACACCACACCCTCATACTAAAACTCACCAATTAATTAGCAATCTAATTCACCTTCAGCATAACAAATTATTCCTTTGAGAAATGGCTAGTTTTACTAAGTTGGCATGGGTGGTTCTGGTGTGCATGGTTGTGATGGGTGCACACAACACTGTCCAAGGCATCACATGTGGGCAAGTTCAGGGTAACCTAGCACCGTGCCTAGGGTTTCTCCATAATGGTGGGGCTGTTACCAGAGGATGCTGCAACGGGGTCAGGAGTATTGTGAGCAATGCTAGGACCACTGCTGATCGCCGTGGTGTGTGCAACTGCTTGATGGTTGCTGCTGGTGCTGTTCGTAGGTTCAACACTTACAATGCTCAGGCTCTCCCCGGGAAATGTGGGGTCTACATACCCTACAAAATCAGCACCTCCACCAACTGTAACAGGTATGTGTCTATTGAGATAGAAATAAGTACACAACCTAACCTAAAGAGTACCAAGTGATCATGATTTTAAATTACGGTTATAATAATAAAAAGAACATTTACATTACAGATAATTGCAAAAAAATGTGGTTGCAGTTGTGATCGGTTGCGGTAATTCAAACTATCTTTATGTTACGACCTCAATTACATTGTAAATCACAATTATAAATCATGATATTATGTTTCAACATTTATTATTTACAAACACTTCATCAACATTTATTATTTACAAACACTTCATCAACATTTATTATTTATCTCTATTAATCCACGTCGTTGGGTGCTTGCTTATCTCTTAACTCTTTTTATTTCTGACAAGATGTATATACCATTTGAGTATTCAAGAATAATTTTCCAAACCCTAACCCAAATTTGTCATGTACATGAAAATATCTATTCATATCCTTCAATGGAAATAAGATACAAGCAACCACCCAACGACGTGAATTAATTAACTAATTTCTCCTTAACTAATGTTTTTTAGTTTAAAATTTAAGTATAAAGTCATTTATAATATTGAGAGGAAGAATTTAAAGTCAAACTTACATAGAATTACTTCTCATAAAAAAAAAAAATTTATAGTATAGAATAAAACAAAAACAAACAGTAAACTTTTGTCACAATCCTTCGTTTTTTTTTCAAAATTTATTTCCTATTTATTTTTCTACTACTTGAATCCACTTCAAAATAGAGTGGGCGTTTATACTTTATATTTTTCCTTCATCAAATGGTTCTTGTATATTTATTTACGGCGAGAATGCTTAAATTTGGCGACAAAATCAAATGCACCAAATCAGTTTCTGAGAGATAGGACCGACAAAACTTACGTGTCATCCTTTCCTCTCTTGTGACAATTTAATGCATGCCTCTTCACACATTATGTGTCTTTCTTTTCTTCTAGAGAACACCTGGTAGCCGTAATTAAGAAAGGATCCACATTTTTATTTGCATACAAGCCTTTTTATTTGTTTTGTCAACAATAATAGTATTGTTTTCAGGGCTTAAATTTACATTAGTTGAGTCTTGTTTATAATACTTTTAAAGCCTTTCTTAGTTACTTGCTTGGTCATTTGACTGATGCTCAAGTGTTTGAGCTATAGTATTCTCTGATTGTTAGCAGAATAGAGAACCTAGCTACTTGCTATATATGAGGTTTATCTCTGGTTTTGAAGGCATATATATAAAAGATACAAAAAGGTTAAGGCGTTTGTTTTTTTCTTTTTGCAGCATCAGGTGAAGGACAAAAAGATTTGGATAGATTTGGCCGCGATGAACTATGCATATGGTACTACGTATACGTGCTAGGAAAGAGAAATAAAGGAAGATGAGGGTCTCCGTTTATACAAGCTAGTTTTGTTTTGTGCATTAACACCCTGCGAAGTTTATACACTTCCAGTGGTTTTAACTATGTGATAATTTTAAACTAAATAAAAGAGTTTGTTGATGAATTAACTCATTATTTCTCAGTAATTCCAGTCCAGGATAGCATGTTTACCCTCAGATTTACAAAATCGGCTATTCTTAATGTTAAGGTTGATCGGTCTTGTTACAACGTACTCCAGTAGTCCAGTTCACTATGTCAAAATTTACCTTTAATAGCACCTTAATTAGCGATTTAAACACTATTACTAAGAGTGTGCGGAAACCTTAAATAACAATAGCACGTAAAACGCAATTAAAGCTATCATTTCAACGTATAAATAAGCATATTTAATAGCAATTGTATGTAAAATTATTAATAGAGGTCTCAGCTTTAATACACAAAAGGTAGTATATATTATTCATAATTCATAATCAAACAAAAAAAAAATCATATCCACCCTCTCCCCCCTTTGTAATTTCTCAATCAAAGCCATAAGCCACACACTCCTTTTCAATGAATGCAACGACTCTTCCCTATAACTTGTCCTCACACAAACCTATTGCCACCGCTCCTCCGTTGTCTTAGATTTAACGCCATTCTGTATGAGTGAAAATGCGAAAGATGATAAATCATGTGGATATTGAGTTGTGCTAGCTATATTATATATTACGAATAAAGTGGATTTTCGGGAATGCACACACAAATTTGTCTTTACTCTTAAATAATTTTTCACTGCAGTATGCATAAAAGAAACATGCATGTATGATTTAAGCGATCCTCAAACTCATTTTTTTTGAAAAAGAAATGAAATAAAACTTGAATCATGGCCCATGCAGGTCTCGAACGGGTGACCTTCTCAAACTCATTTTTTTGAAAAAGAAATGAAATAAAACTTGAATCATGGCCCATGCAGGTCTCGAACCTGCGACCTTCGCGTTATTAGCACGACGCTCTAACCAACTGAGCTAATAGGCCAGTTGGTTATCAAGCTAAATGCATCCTTTAACTACAATGTCACTTTCAACACTGCTCAAATATTGACTATATTTACATCATCAATTTTTCTATGTTCTATCATGATTTTTCATAGCTATGTTCCCCTTCTATTTGGACTCTGGATGGCTATATTGAGATTTCAAATTCTAAAATTATTTGATTTCGTATTGTTAATTTAAGATTTACTATTTTTTATTTTTAAAAATTTCAATTTAGCTACATTTTATTTTATAAAAAGAATGATAAAAAGCTATGATAAGAAATGGGTGATTATAACCTTTTTATTATGGGGAGTGAATTTAATCCCCAATGGCGTGTTGAGATATGTGAAAATAAGGAAGTAAAAGAAAAAAAAAAAGAAATATTAAAATATTGAGGATAAAAAAATATTTTTAATGCAAATTACATGTATCTTTCACTAAAAATAGTCATATATGATTATTTTAGATAGAAAAAATTATCCTTTAAGTATTTAGCACTATTATATACTTAAGATTTAAATCCAAACAAAAATTAAATATAATAATTTCATTTGAAAAAAATAAAAGTATTAAAAAAATTCTAAAAAAATCTTAATTTCCCATAATTTTGATAGCGTATATTTGTTCACATTCATTATTATTTTTAATATAATTATCACAAATTAAATTTTATTTATGCCAGACATACTTTTTGAGCCATTAGGCCAACTTAATGCACTTCACCAGTCCTAATTATAGTTAGAGCTATTAAAAACCTCAGTCTATTTAGCCTTAGGCACTTATTATTTCCCCTCATTAATTATTAATACACCCCCTTTGTAATTTTATTTTTACCAAAATACCTTGTGTTCTGGAAACTAATACATTTCCCTTTTACCAAATGGTAATTTTGTAAACAAGGGTTTGCTTGGGCGAGAGAACTGCTGGAACATGAAGCGTAGGAACATGGAGGGAACAATGTGTTTTATTTAAAATAATAATTAGAAAGTAAACCGAGTAAAGGGGAAAAGGTCAAAATAGGTTTTCTGTGTCTTGCTTTAATAAATCAATATCTTATATTTCCCAGTTCCAATATCATTGCCCAGTGTTAATGTAATATGCAGGTTTTAAAATGGGACACAATTCATATTTTTCGGAATTAGTTCAAAGGCCATTGAGAAGATCGTAGTCGAAGATGCAAGAAACCAACATTGGAAGAGTAAAGGAAGTGTATTGGTTTCCAAGATATTATTTTGGAATTTTTTGGTGGTTCATGGTTGGTCTACATTCATTATGTTGCCATGCTGATTTGGCAGAATATGGTACCCGGATGGAGGAAGCATAAGGGGACTGTATTAGTTTCTAAGATATTATTTTGGAAAAAAAAATAGAAAAGAGAGTGTATTAGTAATAAATAGAAGTGGAAATAGTAACTTAGTCTTATTTACGTGGGTCGGGCCCAAAACGCCCATAGGAATAAGGGAATTGTTAGGGGCACCCAACAATATTGCTGGTGCACCCAGGAATTTTTGAAAAACCCGAAAATGCCCTTGAATGTTTTTCTTTTATAAAAAGCTGTTTTTTTTTATTTCATGTTGCTTTCTGCATTCTCTCCTGCGTTTTCTCCATTCTGGTGCTTGTGTTGTGCGTTATTTGTCCGTGCTGGTTGTGCTTGTGCTCTGCTTTGGTGTGATATTTGTCAACTAAGGTACATAGCTGCTTTTCTGTGGTTGATTATTTATTTTTGGTAGTAGAATGGTGTAAGCGTTTCAGATTCGACCCAAGAAATTTTCTTCCAGCGATGACATTACTATTGCGAAAGAAGCTGTCTTCCGCAGTTGTAATGTCAACTGCGGAAGAAACCTTCTTCCGTAGAGTAATTTTTTTTATGGTTTTTTAGTTTTAAGATTATTTTGATGTTATTTTGGTTAATTCTATTTGTAATTTATGTGAAACATAAAAATATATTTGTTGGTTGAAGTGTTGATTTTTTTGCCTAGGTTGAAGTATTTTTTTGGTTAAATGAGCTTTGTAGGTTATAATTTTGAAATTATGTAATTAAAAGTTGAATTTGGTTGTTGTTAAAATATTGATGTATATGTAGATTAAATATTTGTGTGAGGTTGTCAAATGTTGAATTAGTTTGATATTCATAGTTTGTAAAATTTTTTGGGTTGTTGTATTGTTCAAATTGTTTAGTTGAATGTTGAATCAGGTGATAGTTGTAGTTTGAATTAAGATGAACGAAGATCAATGGGCATATTACAGTGCGATGTCCGAAGAAGTTGATATGGATTTTCAAGATGAAGAAGATTGTGGTGTGAATGAAGCACATGTTGATTGTTCAGATGCTTTTAATTCTTCTCAGGTAATCATGTCGATCAGTTTTAATTGCTTGGTCTAATGTATGATTTGTGTAAAAATTAATATGTCGTGGTTGTGTCCTAGGTCTTTGCAACCCGAGAAGATGTTTTGAAGTGGGCTCGAACAGTTGCCCATGAAAACGGTTTTGTTGCAGTAATTATGAGGTCTGATACATATACTGGTAACAGAGGAAGAACTTTATTTGTGTTAATTGGGTGTGAAAGGAGCGGTAAGTACAAGTGTAGGAAGAAAGAATTTGTTAAAAGAGACACAGGCACTAGAAAATGTGGTTGTCCCTTTAAGATTCGTGGAAAATCAGTGCATGGAGGTGAAGGTTGGGCGGTGAAGCTGATATGTAGGATTCACAACCATGAATTGGCGAAGACCTTAGTTGGACATCCATATGCTGGGAGATTGACAGATGATGAGAAGAATATCATTGCTGATATGACGAAGTCGAATGTGAAACCAAGAAACATCCTGCTAACGTTGAAGGAACACAACAGCAGCAGTTGCACCATAATCAAACAAATATACAATGCAAGAAGTGCATATCGTTCTTCAATCAGAGGATATGACACTGAAATGCAACACCTAATGAGGCTCCTTGAACGTGACCAATACATTCATTGACATAGATTGAAGGATGAAGATGTGGTGCGTGATTTGTTTTGGTGTCACCCAGATGCAGTTAAGTTATGTAACGCATGTCATCTTGTTTTTTTGATAGACAGTACCTACAAAACAAATAGGTACAGGCTCCCATTGCTTGACATTGTGGGGGTGACACCAACCGGGATGACTTTCTCTGTTGGGTTTGCATATCTGGAGGGTGAGCGCGTGAACTATCTTGTATGGGCATTGGAACGGTTTCGAGACCTTTTTTTAAGAAACGATCGTCTTCCTGTTGTTATTGTCACAGACAGAGACCTAGCCCTGATGAATGCTGTGAAAGTTGTGTTTCCGGAGTATATGAATTTGTTGTGCAGGTTTCACATAGACAAGAATGTGAAGGCAAAGTGCAAATCGCTAATTGGTCAGAAGAATGTCTGGGACTACGTAATGGATAGCTAGGGTAACCTAGTAGATTGTCTTTCGGAACAGGAGTTCCCTGAGCACCTTCAAAGGTTTCAAGTAGCGTGTTCCCCGTGGCCAATGTTCGTTGACTACGTATGTGAGACATGGATTATCCCACACAAGGAGAAATTTATCTTGGCCTGGATGAATAAGGTGATGCACCTAGGCAACACAACAACTAATAGGTATTTAAATGTTTTATTATTTTAGTCAAGTTTCTTTTAATGATTGTTTGGAACATTATTGTTATTAATTTGTCTTCTCTGTTGTGTGTTTTAAATGTAGGGTTGAATCTGCTCATTGGTCTTTGAAAAGGGTATTGCAGAATAGCGTTGGAGACCTCTGTAGTGTTTGGGATGCAATGAATAACATGATGACGCTGCAGCATACTGAAATTAGAGCATCATTCGAAACAAGTACGCATGTCGTTGGTCATGTTTTTAAGAAAACCTTATACAAGAGGCTTCTGGGAATGGTGTTAAGGTACGCTTTAAATGAAATTTCGGTTGAGTTTGAGCGCGTACGTCATTTGAAAGACAATTTGTCTTCTTGTGGGTGTGTCTTGAGAACAACGCTAGGTCTTCCTTGTGCATGCGAGCTACAAAGGTATGATGGTGACAGCATCCCACTGGATGCAGTCCATATGTACTGGAGGAGACTTAACTTTTCAGACCAGGGCTATGTGAGGCCGAAGTGAGCATCAAGGAAGAGATTGATAGAATACATTAAAGATTCGAGGAACTTGATGTTTGCAGGAAAGTTACTTTCAAGAGTAAACTCCGAGAATTTGCGTTTCCCGATGAGACTTCTATGTGCCCTCCTCCAACAAAAGTTAAGACGAAAGGTGCCCCGAAAAAGGTAATGAAAAGAAGCGAAAGATCGACAAAGTGTGATCCATCTTATTGGGAGTATGTTGATGCTTATCATTCGGTTCAAAACAACAACACCTCAGTCAGACCCAGTGCATCATCTTTTGAACCACCGAAGCCAGCAAGGATGATCCCCATGTTGGATCAATTTCCGCCATTTATGCATGGTTTCATTGAGGATGTTGTTGATGTGAAAGCGGATGGTAATTATGGATATCGGTCAGTTTCCACTTTGTTAGGTATGGGAGAAGAGTGTTGGGCCATGATGCGTAACGAATTGATTAAAAAACTTGGCAAATGGTCGCAAGACTACATAAAGATCTTTGGTGGCACAGAGAGATATGAACAGTTGAGGTTGTCCCTACACGTGGATGGGTTATCCAAGGTATGTGTTTTATGCTTTTTATTTATATAAATAATTTTTACATGAGATATAACAGATATGGGATATGTAATTGCGTCAAGATATAATGTAATCCTTGTATCGTTGTCACGACAACAGAGCTTCACATTTTTTCCTCTCAAAAGTCGACCACCGGCCGATTCTGCTGCGCACCGCATGATATGCGTCAGTCATGTGTTTGGCAATCATTTTGTTCAGGTCCATTGAAAATTCGTTTACTCAAATAATTTCAATTATTGAATGAGTTGGTTTGTTTGTTTAAGTTATTATTGTAATTTCACTTACAACAGGTTTATCTGAAAGATCGTTGTCCTTTACCGCCTATGGCGTTGTTGTGGTCAAGCAATGCGTATCCGGAGGCAAAACAATGGCCAACTGCATATGTAGGTAGAATGTAGCAATACTTAAGCCTAATGACAATTAATACAACGCATGTAGACCTAAGCGGACACTGAACTTGTAATATTTATGTATCTATATTTACATTGGATTTATGTTCATGTAATTAATGAATTGTTCCGTGAACAAGTGTTAGTGTATCAAATTGTTATATTTGTGTTGAACTGAATGCTAGTTATATGTTTCTAACAGGCCGAAAACCAACTTTTTTTTATTTTTGGTGCCTCGATTTAAGGTGTGATTCGATGGAACTGGGCGTTGCTTTTATTTTTTTTGGGTTCCTTGACGTGCAAACATGCCAAATAGCGGCCCTGGACAGTCTCAAGCGGCTCCCACATAATTTAAAAAAAAGCCCAAACAGGGGTACTTAGGCATGTTTCTAAAAGGCCCAAAACCAACTTTTTTTATTCTTTACTGTACGTATATATATGGTTAAAATATATAATTTCAGACTAGTTATAAATTTTAACATTTAAATTACAAATTAAATTTTAATAACAAAGCAAATTTGACCAAAATTTGGATAAATTAATTTTACCTCACTTTCAAAATGGTTTTTCATCAATTTTTCTTCTAAAAAAACCAGATGTACTGAAAACAAGAAAATAGACATGTTTTGATTATTTTTTAAAAGTTTCATAGTGACCATAACATTGTATTACTTTAACATATTATTTTCAACATGACAATTTTGTTTCTTTTCCTAATATTATCTCCTTGTTAAATTATTTTGTCTTCTTTATTTTATATATTCAAATACCATTATAAATGTGACTCATGTGTGTGGTTTATATTTAAATTTCAAACCATATATTTATAGAGAGACAAACATAAATCATAAATGATGTAAGTAAATGTGTTTTATGACATACATAAACAACTACAAAAATTAATAATTTAAGTACAATAAAAATATAAATCATAATCTATGCAGCGTCTCTGGCGTGGCCTAAGACTTCCATCTGCGACGTCACCTCTAGCTCTCCTCAGACAACGAGTCATGATGTTATGTAAGTCAGTGCTCTCAGTGACCATCCTGAGGTTGATGACCCGCTTCAAATCCTCAGCAATCGCTCCTAAATCCTCAGCCATCCCCTGACATCCTTCGCAGTGAACCTGTCATAGTCAAAATAACAAAGTCAGTATCACACTTTTAAAAAATTTAAATTATGAAAAACTACAGAAGTTATGCTTACCACTAAATGCGTAGGGAGATCGGTCGCGACTGAAACCTCGGGGATGGGTGGCTCGACGAACTCCTCATGATGAGGGGGAGGCGGATGTCTCGGCGTAGCAGTCTCCTCGGTCCACATGACGAATGGGTGCAATATCCGAAAAAACCACTCCATGTAGTCTGGCGCCACCTGTCCAGGAACTACACAGAGCTCCCCTGAAGGCACCAAATGGTCTGAAAAATGCAGCCACCGGTCATCTATATCATCACCCGTCAAAGAATCACAAACCGGTGGCAGAGGGACCGTCTGAAGGTAGCCAAACTGTCGAAGAACCTGCTCAGGTCGAATGTATACCACAATCTGACCCCATCTGAGCTGACCAGTGTACGACGATATCAAGTCAAAGCCTTTGACTCCCTAGTGCTCACCATAGGGCATCCAGCACACATCAGTCACAGTCAGGGCATCCAAACGTCTCCGATACGAGGCTCCCTTGATCCCCGTCATATGAGCCTTACCCGTAAGCCACCTGCAGGCCCGTGGGCTCTCCTCATCATAAGCATCATGAACGACGGATGTATGCACTGTAGGAAAGTGCTCGTATATCCAGCACTACAAACACATAGTCAACATCAATAAAAAAAAAAAAAGATTCAATGCTACTTCAATTTAAATTATCAGTGATAATACGTACCTGGAGAAGTGTAATATAACCGCCCAGCTACCGTGTAGAGGCCTGTGACGCGTCGTTCAGATGCTCGTACATGTGGACTAATGCAACCGCTCCCCAGGCGAATCCCCCTGCCTTGGCCAGGTCCCTGAAAGCCTCCAGGTGCACGACATGTACATGGGTTGAACTCTTGTTGGCGAAAATAGTACAACCCACCAAGTGGAGCAGATACGTGTGGGCTGCTACAACCCATCGTCTGGCCCTGCACTGGCTCTCATACAAGTCCCGAAGCCACCCCAACTGGACATGAGGCCCACCAGCCTGTCGGGTCTCAAATGTAGCCTCCTCATGATGGACCTCAAGAAGCTCTGTCAGTAGACCAATCGCGTCTGAAGTAACCAGCGGCTCGAATGTATGCAGTGCGCCAGTGATGGGAACGTGTAGGAGTGACGCCACGTCATCCACCGTGATCGTCAACTCGCCTACTGGCAGGTGGAACATGCTAGTCTCGCAATGCCACCTCTCGACGAAGGCGGATATGAGTCCAGGATCAGTGGTGATAACAGAACACCTGATCAGTGGACTCAATCCGGTGCCAGCAATCAACCCTTCGATCTCAGGCGCTGGTCTCCCAATTTTATCTACTTTTCTACCGTGGGAGACCAACTTCAGATCGGGTTGTTCCTAAATTGAATAACAATTTATAATAACGTGTATATAAAAAACAATCCAACTACAAATAATTTTTATGTAATTAGTCAACATTAAAAACTACGTACCTGTCCACTCCAGATGTTGTGTGCAACATGCTCAGCAAAATCGATCAAAATCGATGGGTCGCGTAGTCCACTGGGGAATCCCTCATCTGCAGCAGGTGACCCCAAGCTCCCATCAGTAGCCACTCTCTCTGTCTGAACAGCATCGGCGGCGCCTGTCATCTCTGGGGTGGCATCAGACACATGAGAAACATCCTCATGCAACTGAGGCACATCCTCAGGTCTCTCTGTGACGTCCTCACGCAGAAGAACCCGTTGCCTACGTGCTGAAGCAGTAGGCCTGCGGCGCCGAGGAACATCAGCCTCATGCGCATCCTCACTAATGCCTCTACCTCTACCAGCTCCTAACGCACGACCTAAACCTCGTGTTCTAACCATGATCTGAAATCATGAAGAACATTTATTTTATTCGGTCAAATTAAATATTCAAATAACTGGTAACAAAGCTTTGTCATTACAAATTTGTTCAAACACATGTTTTGTATGTTTCTTACTAATTTGGTCAAATTAAGTTTTCAAACCTCTATTTGCATGTAAGGTTGAAAATTTTGTAGGGCCTTTTGTTAACAAGGATATATCTTCATATCTAATTCTAATGTCATTGTGTCCAAATGTATCATTTCACGACTAATACAATTTAGTTTATGTTGTTTCACTCAATTGGATGGGTAAGGTGCGTGTAATCAATTGGATGGGCATGTTTGTGATTCACCGGTTTCTACTTATCTCATATGGTATTAGCTTTGAATTCTCATGCTTATAACAGTTCTTAGATTGTGTAGGTATCAGATTAGACAAATTTGTTTTCAATATCAAAAGAATTCCCATTAAGTATTTAAGACATCTTATTTTAGAAATCAATTTATCTTTGTTTCACCTCGTTAATCCACTTTAAGATAAATTATACTTTTAATTGTGATTTAATGATCAAGTCAAAGATCAAACTCCAGATCTTAATTAAAAAGATTCAACTATCAAATCACTTGTGTTAATAACTTTTAATTGTCATTACATTATGTTGTCATGCGTGAATTGATGTCAGTATTATTTAACCAAAGTACACATATGCACATTTACCTGATATATGTGGGGGGATTAGAATATAGAATGTCACTAACAAAAATTTAGAATCAAGTACCGAAATATAATTAATGGTGTGTCTCCATTTGAGGAGTTCTTCTTCCCCTAACACTCAGTTTTTTAGACTGAAATTTATGTTTTGAACTTTCAATCATACATATAATAAGCACATTGTGACAGTCTATAGTATATGCCCTTGTATGAGGTTAAAGCTTTGTACAAAAGGTACATATCTTTAACATTCACAGCTGTAAAATTTTAGGTTTAGTTGAGTCTTTATAATTTTGTCCACAAATGTTTGGAAAGGCAACAACAGGGACACAGTCATTTAGACATCCTAACAATTCAATTTAGACATCCTAATGCATATATAAATCACACCAAATATAATTTCAATTTACATACAAACACAATTTTTAATAGCAACTAAATAACACAAACTAGCTAATAATATGAACAAAATCAAGTATAATCTAAAAAAAAGCAAAAAAAAACAAAATACACAGCAAAACATGATCCGCGGAAGAACTTCTGTGAGAAGAAAATGTACCCTGCGGAAGAAGCTTCCGCAGGTTCTTTCGTGACAACAAAATGTAGCCTGCGGAAGAAGGTTCTGCAGGATCTTCCGCTGGATCACGGGGAAGATCCTGCAGAACCTTCTTCCGTTGGATCATGCGGAAGATTCTGCAAAACCTTCTTCCGCAGGAATCCACGGAAGAACCTTCCACACTTCTTCCGCATGACCCCGCATAAGAACACCTTCTTCCGCTACAGTTCCCAGAAGCCACTTTCAGACGCTCAGAAGAACCTTCGTCTTCAACCTCCACCACCACAGGTCACTAATGCCGTCTATCCTAAGGTTCCTACGGCCATTTACGCCATTCAAACAGATACGAGGAGGTTAGAAGACTAACCTTGATGGCGGAAGACACGAACAATAGCTTCAATGGAGGATGTGAACTTTAGATGAAGGGAACAACAGCTTCAAATGAAGGGAACCAAATTTAAAATGGAGAAGGAAATGAGGGCGCGGAGGAAGAAAGGAATAAGCCAATATCGGGGAAGAAGAAGCACGAATGGAGATTACTGGGTGCACGGGGAAGAAGAAACAAGCGCGGAAGCAAGGGGAAGAAGAAAGGTATCGCGGAAGAAGTGCTTTTTTTTTAATTACGTTACTTTTATTTTTTAAATGAAGGGTATTTTGGGTACTTCATTGAATTGCTGGGTGCACCAGTAATTTTGCTGGGTGCACCTAGCAATACCCTAGGAATAAATGATAAAAGAAAGCCTATAGAATTAAAATGTCCATAAAACCCAACGGGTTAGGATAAACCCATAGGTTTTAAAATTTAAAATTTGACTCACTTTTTTTAAAGACAGTTTATTTAGACATTTTTATTTTATTTATACAATCTCATTCCCTTTTTTTTCTGGCAATGTACCCACCTAAATATACCTATCTATCTCATTTCTTTCTCCCTTCACATATAACTCTATGTATCATTGATCTTCTATAAAATACACATCCCGAGTAGCAATGGCTGTACACATATGTGTATAGAGGCAATTATTCTCATAAGACTTTGTTTTTTTTACTTAATTATGTTTAATATTAATGTTAAAAAATAGGTGTTTTACCCATAACATAATTTTTTGTTGCCATTGTTTCGATTAAGAGGCACGAATCTTTGTTGCCATTCATTTCTTTTATCTTATTCTGGACATTTATATCATCTTCATCTATAAGATGTTTAGTAACTTGAAATTTCCCATTTAAATCTTGAATAACAATGAGGGTTTCATGGCCCCCATTTTTTTAAAATTATCTATTTTTTCTTGCAATTCATCATTAATTTTTTTTATCTTATATATTCTAGACAGTTGCAAAACTAAGCAAATGTTATAGGCAAAGTGGTAACATGCCAGGAGGTGGACCTCGATGCTTTACATGTCAAAAGGGCAAAATGACATTCTCATATACATTCCGTTCCCAGAAATGAATAAACAAAACTTTGAAATGAAAATTTTGAATTTTTATTTTATTTTTTAAAATATTTTATGTACCTTTTATTCACTTTTTATTTTGTACTAATAATTTATATTTCTTTTCTATGTTCTATTAAAGTATAAGAGTAATTTTTGTAGATCTATTGCATAGTTAATGTAAGGATAAACTTATTTTAGGTCTCTAACTTTTTTTTATCAAAAATAATCTTAGTTCCTATACTTTAAAAATAACACACGAATTTAGTTTCTTAAAAAAATAACGAATTTGGTTCTTATATTTTCTATAATAAGTATAATTTTTCTCACAGTAATAAAAAGATTTTATTCATTATAAAAAATACAAGAATTAAGACTATTATTTTTAAATATAAAGACTAAAATTAACCTTAACTTAAAATTAAGATATACTATTACATACATTTTATCCTTAACTGTACTTAACATGTATTTAATATTTACTGTTTTGAAGGAATTTTATTTTTTTTACATCAATCACAGTACTACATACAGTCAATAATCTATGATGGGTACCGACCTGGCAACCTGATGATCTTTTTGTAAAAGGGATACGATATGTTACGGCCTTTTTTTATATAATTGAATAAATTATCAAAATGGGTGGATTTCAAAAAAATTTAAAAGATGAATAAGTCACACTTTAAAATAAGTCTTCGATCATATAAAAGAAATTATGCTTTGAAATACAATTTTGTTTCTTAGATTATTTTATTTTTTTAAAAAAAAAAAACATGTAATAATTCTTTTGGTTTTTACGTTTTAAAATGTCAATTGTTTCATCTTGAAGTTGAAAAACCAAATATTGAATTATTATTAATGAATGATAATGGTTACTAATTAATATTAATAACTACTTGATGCATTTTTTTTATTGTAGAATGCCTATATATTTGATGTTTGTTCACATCTCTCAATTTTGATCTTATACATCATGAGAGAGTGAAAGTTTGAAAAAATCAAACCAAAATAATTCTTTCATGTAATGACATCTTAAGCTTTTAAGAGGACGTCCCTCTTATAAGAAGTTGTTAGGAGTAAAATCCTAGATGATCCGCTTCAAGCCCAAAGAACTCCGGCATGATTGAAGATATATTTTAATTTTTATTTTTCTGTAATTTATTAATGATTTGTGTTTTATTTTGTAGTTTGTAAATATCACAAGTTAGAGATTTTAGTGTAACATAGTAAACAATTGTGGAAACAATTTTGTTACTTAAATAAAATAAAAAAAATATGAAAAATAAAAATCATGTTTTAAAACATATTTTTATATATATGAAATCGTGTTTTGAAGCTAACATGACTCATTTATTTTGTAATTCTTTTTTAAATCTATCCATTATTTTGATAATTTATTCAAAATTTATCCTATTTTGATAAATAAAAAAAGCCAATATGTTACATATAAATATTCATACAATATTTTTGTTTTATCTACCTTTTTGTAATCATTTATTAATTATTATAATTCAAGTTTTTCTCTTTCTCTTAGTTGTATATTTTCTTATATAAATAATATTTCTCTTTGTAATTAAGTCAAAGAATAATGAATTAAAAATTCTAAAAAAAATTAACGTCTTTAAAAAAATCTATTAATTATAAATCTTTGAAACTTAAGTGTAATTGAATTTCTGTGTAGGCTATACCAATTAGGGAAAATATTACCATCTCATTTAATTTAGGCATGGTTTTTATAAATTTTAATATACATTAATTACCTTTTCTTTCATTTCATTTCTTTTTTCTTTTTCTTTCATTTTTATATTTTTTTTATCATATTACTAGTATTAATAGCTACATTAATTACTTTTATTGTTTTTTTGCCAGTATCATCACCGACAAAACATGCAACCCAATCTGCCAAAGTATTATCGAAATTCGGTGCCGTGACTAACGCTTCTTTCCTAGACCATACCAATATCAGTAGTGAACTTTGCTACTACTACTAGTAGTACTAGTAGTTTTACTTGAAAATAGTGAGGTAGGTAACCAATTCAAAACTTTTCTGTCATCTGAATGCAGTAAAATAAATACAATCAGCCAAACATTGACCAGTGCCCATGCCTTAACCACCCGATTCAACCGTTTTCGTTCCCAAAACAAGTCAAATGTCTCACATTAAGCCATGTATATCACACAGCATTAAATTCATCATCATAACCACCACCAAACCAAATCCTACCACATGCAATAATCTTCCATATATCAGTGGTTGAATATATTAATAGGTCTAAAACCAACTTTGAAAAAAAACTTTTTTTTTGAAAAAAAATAAAACTTTTTGTAAATAATAAAATATTTGAGAACTTCCACACACATCCATCATCAATCACCAAACCTCACATATAATAATGTGGAGTATTATTATTGAGTTGTAATTCTTTATAGTATATATACTCCATGTACATATATTAATAAAAAAATTATTTTTTGATACATCTAAAATAAGAACTTAATCGTCTTATCCTTGGACCGACCCTGTCATTCACACATGACACACATAAACTTGTATGTATTTGTGTTCCCACCTCATGCTCTATATAAACCCTATTCTTGTAGCACTTTACTCTCCAAGCAACTAAGCAAGATATCATCACATTGCAAAGAAAATACACATTACATTACTAAGTCTTTGTTCATTTGAGTAGTAGTGATGGCTAGCCTCAAGGTTGCATGTGTGGTTGCTGTGATGTGCATGGTTGTGGTGGCCATGAGTGCTGCACCCATGGCACAGGCCGCAATCACGTGCGGGCAGGTCGCCGGCGACATGTCTCCGTGCTTCAGTTATCTTCGAAGCGGCGGAAAACCGTCGCAGGCCTGCTGCAACGGAGTGAAGTCCCTCAGCAGCGCGGCGAAGACCACCGCGGACCGCCAGGGGGCGTGCAGTTGCCTGAAAAACCTTGCCAATAATATGGGACAGAGTTTGAATGCCGGCAACGCAGCCTCTCTCCCTGGCAAATGTGGCGTCAACATCCCTTACAAGATCAGCACCTCCACCAACTGCGCCACGTATGTTAAACTCACCACTCACTCCATATGCTTTATTTTAATTTCCTCACACATTTCATTCAAAATCTCTTAGAGAGAAATGTTAAGACTCTTTGACACACTCTTATGATCGAACACACTCTTTTTTATTTTATGAATTTTAACAAATTAGATGGTGTATATTCAAAGGAATGTGTTAGAAAATATTTTTTTTAACACTTATATTTCACTAAATACTTAAAAGAGAAATGTTAGTTATACTCACTTTAAGGTTGAGTCTAATCAAATGAATTAATCTTTTGTAATGTGATGAACCAGAATTTCACTTTTCACTTAAAGAAATATTTATAGTTAGTTATGGTTTGATTGTGTTTAAATTGAAAAAAGGGGGAGAAATTTTTTTAAAAAAATTTACACTTTTTTTTTATTTTAATTTAAATATTTATTTTAAATTTTATTTTATTCTTTTTTCTTTCACTTAACTAAATCATACCTTTCTTTTCATGTCTTGAAAATGATTACTATATAATAAAATAAAATAGAGAAATAGTATTTTTCCTTTAGTTACTTGAAAGAAAAACAAAACTTTTTATCATTTATTTATGAAAATTTGTCGTATATGATATACAAACATTCCCATAAACAAGAGATAGAAAAAAAAAAAACAGATATCTTTTACCTTTTTAAGGATAAGGACCACAAATAGTATATATTCATAAATGATATAGCAGTTTATTTTCGACAAACTAAAAATGAACATTGTGTTATTTGAAAGAACTAAAAATATATTTGATCATATTTTTAATTATGACTTAAAATTTATTTAAAATCACGAAAATAATTAGTTTTTTTAATTACTTAAAGAGTTTCATTTAAAATTTTACATTAAAAAGTATTTTTAAGAGAAAAGGATAAAAATAGGTTATTAACTTTAGTCATACTTAAAATGGTATTCAGATCGATGTTTTAGAACTAGTGTCACAAGTTTGTTTATTTTTTTATGCATTTCCTTTTGTGACTTTATTTTTCTTGAAATTTCGTGGTTATTAATTTGAGCTAATTTATATAATGGTTTGTGCAATATTGCAGCATCAAGTTCTGAAGGGCAATTTTTCAGTCGCAGAATTCTATATATGATATAGTAGTGCTGTAGAATTTAACTATTGTGTAAAATAAAGGGAGGGCAATGAGGGATCCACCAGTGCGAGTCTCTTCTTGGTATTGCCGTGTCCCTTAGTTGTTTCAGACTTTGATCCAGTTATTATGTTATTTTTACGTGTTCGCTGAAATTTGTCTCAGTTGGTTGTTTGCATATGTAATAATGACATAAATAGTACTTTTTGCAGTTATCCTGATGGTTCTTCTCACCTTAATTTGTGTTTGGGGTTCAAAATCATTTATCATCCGCAAATATTTCTCTAGAAATATTACATATATGACCGCACAATTCGACTCATACATGTTTACGAAGGAGTATCAGTGAATCAAAATTTCATGCAATTGTTTTACAACTGAATAGACCTAAAGGACAGAATCACGTGAGTTTATAAGTGAAAAGAATAACATAAAGGTAAATTTATAGAACTGTGAAAAACAATTACACAACTTTCAGTAAGATTTTAAATTGGAAAAGGAAAAGGATAATCTATATTTATATTATAAACACAAATCGGACCCTCACAAATGCCAACATTTTACACGTGGCATTTTGTGAATCATCAGAAAAAATGAGACCATCTTAAACTAATTAATTAAAGTATTATTAACTAAATTGTGTATATTGTTGTGGCTGAATGGCTGATGTGTCTCATATAGTAATATTGTGGTACACCCAATATAATGTACGAAATGTCGATTTTGTCCTTTGGTAAGTCCAATCGAACTTGTAACTTTTGCGTTATTAGCACAACGCTTTAATCAATTAAGCTAATAAATCAATTATGTTATTAAATAATTAAAGTCGTTATATATAATACTAAAAATTTTAATGTATATGTAAATTTACATAATAAATTTTGTGATAATTAATTTTTATAATAATTAATTTTTTTTATATATATAAATTGTAAATAAAAATCATAAGTTCAATAAAAATTTACATATGTAAAAAAATACTAAATTTATTTAATTATCAATTATTGTAATAAACATCTAAATACATCATTCAATTAAATATCATATTTATTTAATTTTCAATCACTATAATAAACATCTAAATACATTATTCAATTAAATATCAAATTTATTTTAACGATTAATTACTGTAATAAACATTTAAATACAACATCCAGTTAAATATCAAATTTGTGTAATTATCAAATTTTGTAAATAAAATAATGTATAAAAAAATTATAATTTTAAAAAAATACATAAAAATTCAAAACATACGAATTGTCCATTCGTATGTTTTGAATTTTTTTAATACTCATTTCTTTTTTTCGACGATGAAAAACCATCATACTTCATTATATATCTGTAAACAACACATATACACCACCGACAACAATAAACACTCATGAAAGGATGCTAACAGAAACAAATTACAATAAGGGAGTGCGATTTTACAAAAAAAAAAAAAAAAGCACTGCAAACATGAAAAAACTAATATGCTATTTGTAATAAAAAAAATACCCATAAAGGTATTTTCGGTATTTTGGAAAACTATTGGGTGTACTAACAAAAAGTTGGATGCCCCAAACAGTTCTCAAGGGATTAACCCAAAAGAAAAAAGAATGCAAAAGTCCAACCCAATAGGCCAATTCAACGTTAAAAAAAAGGGATAAATGGTTAAGTGCTTAGTTTTGGGTCAGAAAGAAAATACTTTAAGAGTGTGTTTGGATAGGGTAATTTAACTAGGTAATGTATTTTTTATAGGGAATTAAATTTTTTTTATTAAAAGTAACTGTTTGGATATTTTAGTAAAAGAAATTCAAAATTTTAGAATTTTAAAAGGGATTTTAGTTAGTTGAAAGAATAGAATTTTAAATTCTATCTTCAAGGGAGTGAATTTGGAAATTCCTCTCTCCGTTGCCGTCATGCCCCTCCTCCACCACCTTCACCTCGGCGGCAACTTCTTCTCCGGCCAGATCCCTCCCGAGTATGGCACCTGGCAGCACATCTAGTCCCTCACCCTCTCCGGCAACGAGCCTGCTGGCAACGAGCTCTCCAACAGCATGCTCTCCGGCGAATGTTAACTAAGAGGATTGTTTTAGGGATTTTCTGCTCAAGAGGTTTTACTTGTTTGGATTTGAACGGAGTTTGACGTCGGAGAGAATGGTGATGGAATCAGTGACTGCGTCGCCGTGGCGGTACCGGAGAGGGAGTAATAGTTTCTAAAGCAAGAGGCCTTCGCCATTCAGATCATTGGGGAAGTCGATGGTGTTTTCGTTCAGGTATTATAAAGGGATGAAGTCACCGTTCTTCCGGAGGAGGGGGTTTTTCCCGTTGTCGGAGTGATAACTGCTAAATAATTGTGAATTTATAGGAGTTAAATAGTTCAATTTTGGCTTAAAATTAATTATTTAGCAGTTATTTGAAATTAAAAGTTGAGAAAATTAATTAAATTGAATTTCTGGTTGCAGATGCGAAAAATGAGGTTACATTAAGCAAAAGTGGCAACAGAAAGGAAGAAAAAGAAGAAATTCTGAAGCAGGCCCAGTCCAATAGGGGTGCTAAGCGCGCATCAGGCACTAAGCGAGCAATTAACTGCAGGCGCTAAGCGTGGCGTTAAGCACGAAGGCAGAAACCGTTACGCGCGCTAAGTCCAGCTAGGTGCCCAGCGCGCAATCCAACAGAAGCACAGGCCCAGCGTGCATGGCGCGCCCAGCGCGCGATCTGAACGCGCTAAGCGCGAGGTGTGGCACTGAGCGCGATTACGAAGGCCCATAAGCCCACTTCAGCAACTATAAATAGAGAGGCAGTCCCAAGGAAACTTCACCTCGTCTCAGAGCACTACTCTCAGTACTTCAAGTCTGAGTTTTCTTTCCTCTCTCTATATTCTTTGTTTTATTAGCCCCATTCTTCCTTTCATCCCCAGTTGTAAGCCCTCAATGGCCATGAGTGGCAAATCCCCTAACTAGGGCCTGACAGGCCTAAAAAGCCAACGATGTACAATGAGCTTCAAGAGTTATCAATGCAAAGGAATTTATTCCAGGTTTTTCTGTTCTATTTCTTTTCTTGTATTCTTGCATTCATTCTTAGATCTCTTTTTGGGTTTTATTCGCTCGGGAGAGGGTAATTCCCAATAAATATTTAAGATTCAATGCATGCATCAGTTTTAGGAGTTATACGCTTGGGAAAGGGTAACACCTAATAGAACATCTTAAGAAAAGAACCCTTGGGTTAGCATTGCTAGGCATAGAATGATAACCCACTGCCCATGCATTTAAGCAACATCTAGCACTTAATCTTAATGCATTTTAATTATTGAATCTTCGCAAAGGCATTTGGGAGATAGGTGGTTAAAATAGGCTTGCCAACGTGAGGCATCAGAGGCAAGTAATTAACAGATGTGGTTAGAACTAATACCATTTCATTGATAATGAATATCATATTTACATGCATCGTAGGCCAATTGGGTTTGTCTGGTCTTGGCATCTTTATCAATTGCTTTTCCTTTTTACTTATTTGTTTTAGTGATAGCACTCTATTCCTACTTTCATTCCTGTTTTACTACTTTACTCTCACTTGCAAATTGAAAAGTATTTAATAAGTGCAATAAAATCCCTGAGGACACGATACTCGGACTTCCGAAGTTTACTACTTGTAACGATTTGGTGCACTTGCCAAAAAGTCACAACACGGAGTCGAGCGTGAGGTATAGCAGTGGGGGGAGCTCGTCGCAGCGTAGCAAGTCGATAGCGAGTCCGATGTTTTTGTAGTCGTTTGGGGTGGCAGCCGCGGCGGTGTTCTCGTCGAGCCGGCTGAGGTGCAGGGATCCCGAGGCACTAGTGTCGTCGAAGAGGTTTAACCGGAGGAAATTCTGTGATTTGGTGGTAATTATGTTATTGTTGAAGAGAGAGATTGTATCCAAATACAATTTTAAAAATAAAGAAATTTAAATTGAACCATTTGAAATTCTCAGAATTTAAAATTCTTTAAAATTTTAAATTGTCTCATCCAAACACACTGTTTGGTCTTCGTTTGGAACAAACATCATGTTTTCTCTTGTTTTAGTAGATTAATTGGCTATAGTCTCATGAGATCATTAAGCTCTGTATGATATTGGATTACTGGTGTAATCTACATAATATGCAGCATATCTTGTATAAAGTTTATGGTGCTTGAGTAATGACCACCCATCCCTATGGTTCATTCCTCATCATCTTCTATAATGTATATTTTGTTTATAAAATAAGAATGAAGCCAACTTGATGGGAGGAAAAATGTAGAGATACAAAATCAACTACAATAAAAACTTGTCGACGACTTTTTGAATGACTAAAAAGTAACAAAGGCTATAAATATAAAAGCTAAAACTATATTTAAAACATTTCTTTTTACAAGTCAAAGAATATATAATGAATTCATAATTTTTTTTTAAAAATGACCTCTTTACGAATAATCTATAAATTATAAACCATTGAAATTTAAATGTAATTGAATTAATTTATTGTGTTTAGACTATAAATATACCGATTAGGGTTAATATTATCTCGTGATTTAGGCAAAATTTTTATAAAAATAAAAACTACAAAAAAAACTTAATAATAACAACAAATTAATTTATATGTATTTTTTTAAAAAAATTTGTCAACAAAATTATAACGACACAAATATTAGTGACAAAAATTATCATTACACTACTAAAAAAACTTTCTTACGACACACTTTCAACGACGGTTGCAACAAAATTGTCTTAGTAGACTAGACGGTGGCATTTGCATAAATATAGATGCTTCTACAACGACAGTTACTAATAAGACCGTCTTAGTAAGATACGATGCGATATTTTTGAAATTAATTAGAAGTTATTTAAGACAATTTCGTTGTAAAACCGTCTCGGAAAGTATGAATACAAAGACGGTTTTTGGAAACCGCCTTTAAGTTTAAATATATATGCACACGCTCATAACTTTCGAATTTCGATTTCACTCTTTCTCTTTGTTTCTCTCTCCGAATGCCACGCTTCGCGTCCGTTGAATCTTCATCTCCCATTTTAGCCAGCCCTGGATGTTTGCATAAAGGAAGAAGTGTTGGAGACTTCAATTGTCACGAGAGGAGGCCAAGAAAGGGTGTCGCTTCGGTGCCCCCTTTGGGTTCAGTTATTGAACTCAATGATTCCGACACGGACGAAGACGAGGACCATGATTTGGACAATGCAATCGCCAACGCAGTGAACGGTGCTTCTTCTTCGGTAGAGAGTCCGTCCAAGAAGCAATGGACGAGCGAGGCTGAAGAAGTGGTTTTGCCAGTTGTATTTGTCACCCCTCTCCCTCCGACGCCGGTGCCTCCTCCCACTTTAATGTTGTCCTTGCTGGCGATGGAATATGCATCTAATTCGGCGGCATCGCGCACCAACGCGAGTAAGAGTTTGAGTCTGAATAGCTCCAAGCAGTTCTGGAAGGCTGGGGATTACGATGGCGCTCCTCTCGGAGGCTCTACAGGTGTGTTTTGTTCTTATGAAATCGAACCTTTTCTGAACCTTCTTTGTTATGCAATGAATAAATTCAATAAGTTCTTCATTGTCATAAATATTCTTGTTGCCCTTTTCTTTTTGGTTGATTCTTTTATTCCTTTTGTCTAGTTGTCACAAAGCTGAGGTTCTTTTCGTTAGCTTGTGTTGTTGACAATGTAACCATAATCTTGTTCATTTTTAGAGGATGTATTATTTTCCCATGTACTAAAAATGATTCTTCCATCATCCTGTTCATTTTGTTGCTTTGACTGAAAGCACAAACTTTGAAGGAGTCATATATGTAGTGCAAATTATATGAATATTTATTTATTTTGTTGCAAAGTCGCAAAGATATGAATAATTTCTCTGTTGAGAGGGATATAAAGTTTGTGTAAATGTATGACTGTCCATGTTAGAAACTAAATAGAAAAGTTTATTTAAAGAGGAATTATTTAATTTAATGCCCTCAACTTTTCAAATGGTTTTTATCCCACAAAAATTAAATGGTGTCAATTTAGTAGTACATCTATAATGAGAAAAGTGAATATAATAATAAGAGTGGAACTGGAAGGAGACAAGGGGTGCAAATTTTGGTTATGCAAATTTTGGTTATGGTTTTTCTACTCTCTCTCTATGTAGCTGTAGCTGGAGCCTCTTAACTTCCATCTGTTGCCTATTTGATATATCATTTCCCTTGCCACTGTATCCTGATCTCCATGAATGCAATTTCAGTTTATGGCCTTGGAATATAAGCTTACATATCCCAGTGGGAGAGCCACAACAATGCTAATCAACAGTTTCCATACAAAAACTAGAGCAGAACTTGCTGCGTATACATTACAAATTATGTTAATTTGGTCACTCAGAAGTTTTTTATAACTTTCATTCTAGTACTGATCTCGCACATTGTTCATTAACCTTTCTACTTATTAATCAAAGCATTGGGGAAACACCTTAAACCTTTTAATCCCTCTTAATTTTTATGCATAGATTATTTTGTTTCTATTTGCTTTCCTTTTAATATTTATTAATTTATTGCCTATGAGAATCTTCCAGGAACCAAGTTCGGCAGCTTGGGAAGTATCTAAGCATAAGTTTCTGCTGGAGTTGCTTTAAGTGGTTCTTCAGTGGTATTGGGGATTTATGTGGGTTTGACAAGTTCCCTAGCTTTGGTTTGACACTATTTAAGAACACGTAAGGCTCTTGTGATTTTGATTTTCTTCACATTTAGCTTAATTCACCTCTCACTCACCTTAAATTATGTAGCAGCTGTTCTTGGGTATCACACATGTATATTGTTTAATGAGACCTAATGATTATCATAGCAGCCTGAGAGTTACATTGTACATAGTCCTAAGGCAGTATGTTACTATTAAGAGAAGATAGTGAACAACAAGTGATAAATGTTTTTTGAAAAGCATAGATAAATATACTTTTGTGATGGTGTCATTTCTATGATTTCACTTGTGCCATAAGGTACACTACAAGCAGGAACTTTTTAGATTTCATAGAAGTCCATGAGCTAGTGGGCTTTTGACTTGTTATTAATTAAGAGAAGGCATACTAACAAACTATAAGTCTATAACCTTGAGAATAATTACAGGTAGTAATGACAAACTAAGGAAAATATCAGTTGACCCAAAGTTGCGCTGGAGTGCACACACACTTTGGACAATGCCTAGGTTTGTCATAGACTGCTTAATTCCTTGTTTTTTTTTTTTTGCAAAAATATGGTAGGTAGATAGAATTAAGAGGAAAAAAAGAGATAGAAAAAGTGGCCACGAGTTAAGAAGTTAAAAATACTTTTAATATAAACAAGCATAATTACATGGACTATTTTCTCAAATGGATTGATAAAAAGAAATAGACTAATGAAATTGCATTCTAGGTTTGCAATTTAGCCTTTAGTTTGTAGAGTTCTAGTGTTATGGTCTTGCTGCTATTGATTGATTGGTTGTGGCTCTCCTGAACACTTGTTCCAGGTTAAAGTTTTATTAATCAACCTCGGGTACAATGTAACAGATAACACCTTGTATTTGAATACATGGAGCATGACCTTGCTGGTCTAGTACTTTCAAAGTTAGTCATTACACTTTTAATTTTTCGTTAATGACAAATGTTTAGTTTATTTTTCTTATAACTCCAAATTTATGCAGTTTCAAAGTTCAAATAAAGGTCATTGACAACACAGGCTCTTCATCATTCACTCTCTTTGATCTGATCATGTTGTTTCTAATCATATTGGTAAATCTGCATCAGATATCTTTGTGCTTCTAATGCCAAGGTGAATAGTATAGCAAAATTAAACCATGATATATAGTAAATTTAAAAGCAAAACAACGCTCTTATTTATTCATTTTATTGTTTAACATTCTATATTTTATGCAAATTACAGAATCTTCCATATGAAATAAAAAATTGATTGCACAAACAGATTCTGTTCAAAATTGATGTTCCTGATTCAAACCAAGTACAAAGATGGAAAAATTATACTTTGAAAAAATGACATGATAGAGATACAATTGACAAATTTATCAGTCTGAACAATATACAGGTTGAATCTATTATTAAATTAATTCATTCATGTTCTGTGGTCTGTTTAATTATTATTCTTATGAGGTTTACACTGAATTGAAGTTGTTCAATTAGGAGGAAGCTGACTTGAATGAGACAATGGAAGACTTAGCCAGGGACAAGCGATTGGTACAATCCTCAGTGGCTTTATCTAATTCAAGTAAAAATATAGAGAGAATATAATCATGTTAATTGTTTGAATAAGTTATTCGTTTATTTTTAGACTAATGTTGAAAATGGAGATTCAAACAGTAGAGGTATACTTGGTCTAACAGACATTGAACAGACTCCTACCAGCAATATTTCAGGAAAGTGATCATCTGATGAAATTGACGATCAAGACGTTATCCATTTGTATTTGTTCAATTCCTATCTTATTTGCTTATATTATCTCAAACAGCTGCCATACATTCCTTCAATCTCAAAGCAATAATGTCATTATTTCATTTTTGGCAGCTTTATCAATAATCATTCATGTCCCTCTCCTGGTTATTCACAATGCAATTCAAGTATGGGATTCCTGAGGCAATGATTTCAACAATTTTGGCATACTGGATTCCCGATATTGGTCAACTGATATTTATTACATGTGGTTGGTGCCCTGGAACATGGAAAGGTTTCTTTTTTATCATTCAAAGATCTTTGCTTGTTGCCAAGCTTTCCATTTCATCCGATGCCATGTTATGGTGAGCTTTTTTCTCTGTCAACTAAAGGGGTTAATAAGTTCTTTATAAATGCCATGATTGCTGAACAAATTTGGATTTCCTTTATATAGGATATAGATAAATGTATATGCTGATAGAGGACTGAGCTGCACTAAGCTAAGTAGGAGCTAATTGATAAAGGTTTTCTTGCTCATTTTATTCACAAATATGGTTTATATAGAGATGCCAATGATGAATACAAAGCCAATCATTGGCTGTTCACTATAGGACCTGTTATGGGATAATAACCACAATAGGTAGTGGAGGTAACTAATTTAACCACAATAATTAAGATTAAATTTTATTATTTATAGTATTAACATCAATGGATGGGAAATGATGATAGCATTTGGTTTCATGGCTGCAGCAAGGTAAATGACATGGTTTACCTTTCTATAGTTATTGTCATTGATTTTGTCATCATCTCCGATCCGAAATAGTATATCAAGCTTAAGCTGCCATTTGATTTTTCATTTGTAGTTGATTTGGTGCGGAATATTAACTTTATATATAATAAATGAATGAATATAAAAATTAAAATAGTAATAGCATATATTTATACAAAGAGATAAAAACAAAAATAAAGAAGAGACATACCTTAATTCTCTGTGATGTGTGATACAATTGTGGTTTCTAATTCTATCATATGCTGGGATTAATCAGTTACTTTCGATGTTTCTTTCTTACTTTCTCTTTCTCTTGTGGTGGTGGGCGGTGAAAGAAAAGTCTATAGGTTATCAAGTATTATGGATTTAAGATTGCCCAGTGGCAGTCACTTAATTACCATGAATCTAGGGAACAGCAGGGTGAATATAATTCTCCTGTGAAGCAAGCTTCAGTGAAACCCAGAAACTATAACATAATTAATATGCTTTATGAAATTAATCTTCAAAATTAGTATCAAAATTTTAAATTTTAATATTTTTAAAATTAATTTCTGAAATGTATTTAATATATTCTAAAACTAATTGCAAAAATATTCACTTATTGTCAAAATAAATTCCAGAACTTTATTTGCAGATATAGTTAAGAGGCTTATAGTATGTATATTTTGTCTTTCTTACACTGATAACTATATAAGTAGTTTTCTAATTTATAGCACTTCGGAAAAAAAATCAAAAAAGAAAAACTATTATATAAGAATCGTATTGATGATGAGGACATCATAAGAAAATGTTGTGATAAGAATGAGATAGATACGTGTGTGTCCAACAAGGAACTACATATTTTGGAATTAGAGATAGATACGTGTGTGTCCAACAAGGAACTGCATATTTTGGAATTAGTGATATGATTATGTGAAGGTGTACATATTTTTAGTTTTTTTTTTTAAAAAAAAAACAAAGACAGACAATTATTTAAAAAATATATATTAAAAAGATTATTTTAAAAATCATCTTTAGAATGTTTAAATTTTTTTTTTAAAAAAAAAGTATTTTAAGATGATTGTTTTAGAATTCTCATTTAAAAAAACATTATGAGATTTTATATAAAAAAAATTATTTTAGAAGGATATCATTTTAAGATGTTTTTAGTTAAAAATCATATTAAAAATATACATTTTTTTAAGATAATTTTTTTTATAAAACTGTCCTAAAAATTGAAGATTTTTTAAGCTTTATTTATGACGATAATTAATAATCAATATTAAATGTCTGAATTGAATTAACCGACATAGAAAATGTTTTTTCCAATAATGAGTAACAACAAATTTGTCAATAATATTTTCATTTCTTCTTTTAATTGTTTTTATACCATATTATTAATTACTTTTTCTTTTCTTTTCTAACTTTCTTCTTTAATTTTACTCCATTATTAACCCTAAAATGGGATGTACCACTGATCACAAAATGCAATTCAATCTTTCATAGTATAGTATTTTCGAAATTCGGTGCCCCGTTTAACCTACCTTTGAATCTTTCCCATACCAGAGTTTTACTTGAAAACACTGAAATGGGTAATGAATAAATCAGAATTTATGTCGTCTGAGGACAGTAAATTGGTAGAGCGAAACATTGACCAGCGACCATGCCTTAATCCACCCGAATCTACTGTATCAGCTTACACCAAATCAAAGTCTCAAATTAAGCCATGAATTAAAGACGAAATATCAAAGTTAAAATCTTATGAAAACTAAAACCTAAAGTTAATTATATAGAGACTAAGAGCATTAAAATGATATAGAGACAACACTTCATCGTTTGATAATTATGTTACAACCTTGTCACCTAATAGTCTAGATAATAAGTTACATTGTTGTCACTGTGTTACATGTCACAACTTTTCTCTGAGGGCATGCACAGTAAATACTAAATACAAAGAGCAAAACATTGACCAGTGACCATACATTAATCACCCGACTCAACCGTATTGGCTCGCACCAAATCAAACGTATCACATTAAGCCAGGTGCCCAACGATTAGATCATATGTACCACACAGCATTAACTTCATCACAACCACCAACAAACCAAATCCTGCCACATGCCCTCTCCCATACGATATTCATAGTACATCTCAACTTTAGGATGCATAGACGGATGCATTCTCGTATGATTTTTAAATGGAGTCTCATATGATTTTTCATAAAACAAATTCTCTTTTAAAAAGAAAAAGGCTAACAAAAGCGCTTGAAGAAAATTAAGTAAAATATGATCATAAACGTAATAAAGAATAATGATCTAAATATAAATATAATAACACAAATCTTGTAAAAGAACATCAACCACATACATATACCTCATCAATCATATCACGTAACCAATAGTGCAAGAAACTAGACATTTTTGTGTTAATTTTCATTGCATTACGTCAAATTCACATCCTACTTGTGCTATGAAGCATTGAACATTCAACGACAATGGTGGTTAGTAAGACCCAAAAGAAAATGAACATATGATAATATTTATTGGTGCATACACACCACTTGTGTGTATTTGTGTTCCCTCCTACCTACGTTATTACTCCCATCTGATGTTCTTTATAAACCCTACCCTTGCAACACCTTACTCACCAAGTAATAAGCAAGAAACTCCATAGCGAAAAAGAAAATTCACGTTATATTGTTAGTTTATTCGTCATTTCTTTCTTTGAGTAGTAATGGCAAGCCTCAAGGTTGCATTTGTGGTTGCTGTGCTATACATGGTTGTGGTGAGTGCACACATGGCACATGCTAGGATCAACTGCGGCCGTGTCGCGGTCGCGGTGTCTCCGTGCCTTGGCTACCTTCGTCGCGGTGGAAGGCCACAGGCGAGGTGCTGCAACGGAGTGAGAAACCTCCACGCCCTGGCCAAGACCACCGTGGACCGCCGGACGGCGTGCAATTGCCTGAAAACCTTTGCCAGAGGTCTTGGTAGGGGTGTCAATGCCAACAACGCAGCTGCACTTCCAAGAAAATGTAGAGTCAACATCCCCTACAAGATCAGCATCTCCACCAACTGCAACACGTATGTGAAACTCATCATCACCCACTTCAAATGCTTTCATTTCCTCACATTTTCATTCACTAACTCCTACAGTAATTTCACTAATACCTAAAGTGCAATGCTATACTTATACTCACTCTAATATATCTTAGCACATTTGCAAAGAGAGGAGTAATGTTTACCAACGGGATTAGATCTAGTGAAAGGGGTTATGAGGAACTAAGATTTTAGTCCCAATTAAAAATAGTATTTTAGGGTGACCTAAATATGATTGCCACCGAAAGGATATACCTGCGCGGAACTAAATGAAAATAGAGAAATGCTACTTTTAGTTTCTTAAAAATAATTGGTTTCTTTTTATCATCTATTTATGAAAATTTGCATATATGATACATGAACTCTATTTTCATAAACAGGGGACCAAAGCAGATTTTTTTTCTAGCTTTTTGAATGATAAGGACCAAAAATAATAATACATTTTCATAAACGAAAAAGCAGAAATTGGTAATTTATTTTTTGGGAGATTAAAATTGAACATTGTATTGTTTCAAAGGACTAAAAAGTATACTTATCCAATTTTTAATTATTAGTTAAATTTTATCAAGAAAAACATGAAAAAAAATTAAGTAGGTCTAACCTTTTGTTTATCGAGTCTCATTTATAATTTTACATAATGCAAAAGTATTTTTTTTTTAAGAAAAAGACATGTTATTAACTTTATTTAATGATATTTAAATGGTGTTAGAAGTTTAAGAACCAGCTAGTGTCACAAGTTTGCATAATTTATTTTTAGAGTTTAATATCTACACAATAATATAAAATAAATTTATATTATTATTCAATCATAAATTATTATTTAAATTATTTTAAAAATTAATAAACTTATAGTACGATTAAATGTTTATGTAATTTTTTACAATGTTAGTATATAATTATTTTTCTCTTTGTTTTATGCACTTTTTTTTGTAAGTTTAATTTACTTGACGAGCATAGATGATTATTTTAGTATGAAAATGTGTAGTTATTTGAGGTTATTGGTTAAATGGTTGTGCAACATTGCAGGATCAGGTAAGGATGGATGTGGTATAAGGAAGAAACAACAGGGCAATTTTTCAGTCACAGGGCACTATATATACGATAATAATAGTGCTGCTGAATTAACTAATGAAAAATAATGGGAGGGCGATGAGGGCTCTACTTGTGCGAGTCTCTTCTTGGTCTCGGTGTGTCCCTTAGTTGTTTCAGGCTTTGGTCCAGTAATTATGTTATTATTGTAAGTACGTGTTGGCTGAAATTTCTCTCATTTGGTTGTTGCATGTAATAATGGCATATATATTGTGCTGTAATTCCTTGCTACTTGCTACTTTACATATGAAAAACAATTGCACTTGTGTTAATGGTTTTTCTTACCTTAATTCCAAATAATTTGTCCGCATAGCGTATTGGAATTTGGAATCCTCAGCTACTCAATTACTCAAATAAAATTCTTCTAGACATATTTGATACAAATACATAAAATATAAATATTTATATTACATAACTAAAATTATGATAAATAAATACTTTTGATTATATAAATTATATTATTAATATTATAATTAAAATTGTTATAAATAAATATCATTGAATATACAAATTATATTTTAGATTAATGATAAACAATACTACGATACAAGAATGTTATTTTAATTATTGATATTTAAATTAATTTAGAAAAAATATGAAAATTATAGATTAAAAGAGATAAGAAGTTAAAAAAAAATTTTAGAAGTACTCTCACTGAAGAAAAATTCCTAAAAGCACTTTCACAGAAAAATAATTTCTAATAGCATTCTTATTCAATAATACTTGACTTTGAAGTTAAAAATCCAATGAAAATGTTTTAAAACATTTTTTAATAGATAAGTAAAAAGTTAATTGTTCTCATGTAAAAGTTCAACATCATTAGACGGAGTTATTTTAGTTTAACCGGTGATTTTAAGTTTAAGTTTTAAATATATAATTATATTCAATATTTTTTTAAAAAAATTATCATTAATATTATTTATATTTAACTCAAGTAAGATTGTCTATTATAAAAAACATGTATGGTCTCTTGATCTTGTTGATTTTTTTCTTATTTTTTTTATATAAATCATAGGTATTTTTTTAAAAAAAATTACCTATGATTTATGTATATAAAAAATACCTATGGTTTATATAAAAAAAATCAATTTTAATAAATTGGTAAATGTACTAATACGTCCCAAGTAGTAAACTTAAAATTGAAATTCAAGTGTCGAATCCATATGGATTTTTTTATACTTAGGTAGATGAATATTTTATTAATAAAAGAAGTTAAAGAAAATTGAGTTGAAAAGGTTATGAGAAAAATAATAATTTAAATTGGTATAAAATTAAGTAAAACAAGAGAATAAATTAAATAAGAATTTAATTTAATTAATTAAAGATAAAAAAGATAAGAAAATTCAGAAGATGAGAATGTTAGAAACTTAACCTACTAGAGCTACTCTTTGATGTAATGTTAATTATTTTTCCTATTTATAATTATTTTAATTTACACATGGATTTACTAGTATACTCTAACTTTGGTCTTCCGCATGCAAGAGCCTACTTTACACCTGCATCTACTAGTCAATTGCATTAAGAATAGAAATGTATAATAGACTAAACAAATATCAACATATTCCTAATGATAACTTTATTTAGATAATCTTTCTCAGTTCTATAAGAAAATAATATTTCTCAATGTTATCCCTAAAACTTACCATGCAAGTGGGTGATCAAGCCACAAACAATAATATTAACCACAAGAAAGAATAATACAAATATAATATTATTAAATAGATAGGAAGATAAATTATATAAAGAGTAGTTGATTGCCAAGTTCCTGACAAAAGGAGTTTAGTTTCTCATTGTCATAGCTATTTTACAATTGCAAGAGGGAAATATTTAGTATAGGAGAAAAAGATAAGAAACAAAATGGAGGGGAGGAATAACTCATATTTCTCCTTCATCTAGCTCTTGTCTTCTATAAATAATTGTATTTTCTTGAAATTTCTATGTTTTTTATCTTCTTCTTTTCTCTTCTTTTATAGGTATAAATTAGCTAGCTTTTTGAACTAAGTTCGTCTTTACTTTCTTGAATTAACTTATTTTTATTAATTAATCTATTTTTCTTAATTAGTCTACTTTCCTTAATTAACATATTTTCCTTAATTATTTTTATATTCCTGAATTATTGATTTTACTCACTAAGTATCATAAGTTTATTACTTTTAAGATTTTTTACACAGCATAAATGATATTAATTTAAAAATTATTTGTTAAAAAAAATAAGAAAAAAATATTATAAATTCATATATAATTTAACCCAAAAATATATTCATAATTAACAATTACCAATCAATATGATGAAGAGATCATACAATTACTTCAATAATGTATTAAATTGAATAAATAAGTGTTATAAGTGAAATTATATATGGACATATTTGGTAGGGGAGCTTTTTTTTATATATATCAGCAAAATAGCATTGAAATATATATATGAATACAAGGGGTATGCAACCCTTTTACAAGTCACATGTAGTGTATAGGAAGAGTCCAGATCCTCTGCAGTAGATTAAAGGGGTATTTGAAACAGTAGAATTTTTATTTGTCAATCTTAATTTTAAATTATATACCTAATCATACCAGATCCATTCTATATACATGATTGTTATTAAAATACTGCATCGGTATATTTATGGATATTATAGAAAATGAATCTAATATCATTAGTTGTATAGTTTAAGATTAGTCAATAAAAGTTTTAATGTTTTAAATAGTGCTCTAATCTATCGCAAAGGATCCGCACTTGTATAGGGATGTTCACTCCCACCTGCCCCTCTGGATGGTTACAAAATATAAAGTATATATTGAAGTTATCATGCCACCTCTAGATGGTTTACGGGGCATTAAATGTAAAGTTAGTGGTTGAAAATTATTTATGCCAATTTGGTCATTAATAACTTCTAGCCAACCTACTATATCGGGTTTGTGAGCCTGAATGGGGATAACATACCCAATTTTGCTTGTACATGATATGGTACTGCTGGTACCATAGTTTAAAAATAAAAATTATTATTTGTCGATGTAAAAAACGATAACCACCGTCCAAAAATGTGTCCCTGTATAATTTATAAGTCTATAATTCCAATATCTAAACCCAAGGCTGAACATGCGTGGCTATCACGAGACACGTTCAAGCAACAAAAACACATCGGATTCAACAAAATCCACCAGCCCCAGATGACCTTCATTTGCCCATAATATGAATTTTGAATTTCCGGTGTATCAAACGATCCATGCAAAGTCTATTTCCATCGTGTTACTTTCATCCCACCCACGAAAACTTCACAGTGAGGTGAATGTGTTACATCAAATGATTCTTGTCAAACTCTAACCCTTCAAAGATACATTTGTTCCTAAACTTCCAAATGGCCCAATGGTTTATAAGGTAATGTTTTGAGGGTGTTTAGCCAAATAAATCATTATTTTCAAATAGTACAACCTAACTACAAGAAAGACAAAACAAAGTATGGCTAATTTTCTTCTTGTTGGCGACAGAAAACACATCTAGTATCAATCTACACAATGTTTATTCTAAATAGATAAGACTTTATGTTTCCATCTTGCCAACTTTTTGTAATTCCTCACAATAGGTGTCCATGTCACCTCCATCCTTGGATGCTCTCACTGGTATACCCGATAAGTGAAAGGTAATGACATTAACCTACAATTTAAAATGTTAGCAAAAAAACTCCATAGCATTTCTCCCTAGTCCCACTCCTCCAAAAGTGATTTTATAGATGTTAACTTTGAGTCTTGAGATGAGCTCACAACATCTAATTAGCATACTCTTACCTTAACTTGTGTTTGGATCAGAAATTTCAAAATTTCATGTAATTTGAATTATGTTGATTTTAATTTCTTTCATTTTATCAAATGCTTTCTTTGAATAAATTAATTTAAATTTCTTCAATTTTAAATTCTTTGTTTGAATAGGGTAATTTAATTTTCTCCATATGCAAAATTTCAATTTTATATTTTAAATAGTTGAAATTTTAATATTAAACTTTATAGAAAACAAATACAATCAAATTTTGAAATATTAATTAAAAAATATTTTTCAATTTTTAATAGTAAACAAAAATCCTTTAAACAAGTTATCTCTAATTGCTTCCCTCATCCTACCAATTAATCCCACCGTCATAATAGTAAACAAAAATAGTGATAGGGAATCTTTTTGTTTGAGACCTCTTTGAGGAGAAAAATCCTCTGAGCGAGCCGTTAATCAAAATAGAGATATAAAGTAGATATCAAACATCCTTTGATCCAATAATCATGAATTCACTGCTCCCCAAAGGCAATCTATGTAGCATAATAGCTGAAAATTAAAAATCCTAATATACTAAATCATATTTCTTCTCATAGTCTACATTATACATCAAGAATTTCTTCATTCTCCTCTTTGCCTAATCAATCATCTCATTTGCCACCATGATACTGTGCAACAAATTAATGTGTGACCTTCTAAGAAATCACTTTGTCTAGCATTAATCGCCTTAGGCAACACCACCTTGAGTCTTCTTGCAAAGACTTTAGCCCGAATTTTATACATGCAACCCACTAAAAAAGTGAGTCTAAAATTCCTAAGAATATGTGGATCATCAGTCTTTGGAATCAAATTAAGTAATAAAAGAAGGATTTTAAATTGATAATTTCATTTGTAATCACTTAAATGAGTGTGGGGTTATTTGAAGTTAAAAAAAGTAGCATGGAGACAACACATGGAAACACAAGGCAGTAAAGTTTTCATAGGCACCAGGAAGCATGTAACAGGTTGAAAAGTGTGCAAAACCATAAGCTAGCCTATTCACAATTGACTTGCGAGTCACTAATTTTGCTAAACTTTGCTAAACATTGACCAGCTCATACCAATTTGAATATATTTGTGATCAAATAAGAGGCTCGAACATGATAGGTGATCATTTTTTATTCAAACCGATTGAATCGATCAATCAAAATGGAGCATGATCGATAACACTTGGTGAAGGGAGTAAGAGGCCTTACGAGTGAAGCGGTGAAAAAGAATCTTTCTTAGAGTATCAGGATGAGAAAGGATAGTATAAATATTAACCCCTTACAATATGTTGACGACACAATTTATTTTCTTTGCCCAACCTTGAGTGGGTAATGTCATCATTCTCAAAGTAAATCAGATTCTTTTTTTCTAAAATAAAGATATTTTGTTCATCACACATAATTTTACGTTTTTGATAAATTGTAGAGATATTAAGTTCATCCAGAAACTATACAGTAACTTTCTTAGAGGTTTCTATCTTTTTTATTTATAAAAAAATAATACATGTAAAATAATTTTTACATCATTTTTGCGTCTATTTCTCTCTATATCATTTATTATATTTTTTTCTTTCCTCTCCGTTGGTTTTTTTTTTTTAAAAAAAAAAACTCTTTCTCTACTTGCTAGTTGTAAAAATTATTGTATAATTTAGAATAAATAGTCAGTTTTATTCTTAAATGTGTAATTCGCTCATAAATGCATCCCGAAAAATGAAAATATAAAACTTAGTCCCTAAAAATGTAAAAAAAATTGCAACAAAATATATTCAATAATTAACTTTCGTCAGTCACCGTTAATAATATAGTTTACATGACACACAGGGACAAATTTGCCACTAAAATAATTGTCAATGTAGTCATATCTAATTATCAGCATATGAGCATATTTATCGTATAATATTTTTTTTGACTTTTTATCTTCCTATTTTGCTGATAAATGTGTCCTTAAAAGATAAAAATACAAAATTTAGTCCATAAAAGTGTATAAAATATGACAAATATATCTGGACGTTAATAGTAGATTGTGATTAATTATTATAATTTGAAAAAAAAGTAAAATGATTGTGACAAAATTTTTGGAGAATTATATCATATTGGTAAATTTTTGTTTCATTATATAATTTTTAAGCTATCAACACATAAGATAAAAAAAGATTTTTTTTTACTGTAAAAGGATAAGAAAATCATGGTTTCTATTTAATCAAATACTATTTATTTAATTATTTTTTATAATTTTTTCATAATAAAATATGAATATTTATTACTATATGCAATCACATAAAATTAAAAATTATAATAAAAATTTGTTGATTTTTAAATTATTTTTTATAAATCATACACAATTATTTTTTATTAACTAATCAGTTAAAAAATCAAAACCTTAAAAAAATAGTTCCAAAGGCTGTGAGTATTTTTTTACAAATTAAATGTGTCAATGCAATTGAAATTTTTCCTAAAAAATATTCATGGATGCAATTTAATTATAATACTCTACAATAAGTATTTTTTATACTTAAATCTTTCATTAAACATGAAAGTATAAAAAAATTATGAGTTTATAAAATGAGTTTTTTCTTCTTTTAGACTCAATTTAATTTACGAGTTTTTTTCATTAATTTAAAGTTAATAAAACAAATACAAAAATAATTATTTATTATATTTTTTCTTATTTTTTTTTACTTTCACCTCTTTAACCTTAATTCTAAGATCTAAACTTCAATTAATAATCAAATCTAAATTTTAAATTCACATTTTCTTTTATTTGTTAATTTGAGATAAGTTAAGTTAAAAAAATATTAAATTACTAATTCGATCCTTTTGTTGTTAACATTATAAATTTTTTTAAATTATAATAATTAGTCACAATCTATTATTAATATCTAGATATATTTGTCACATTTTTTACATTTTCAATGATTAAATTTTATATTTTCATATTTCATAAACGTATTTGTCAACGAATTATACAAAGTAACTATTATCATATAATTTATTACTATTATATAATATAAGTATATTTATCTAAAAATATATATAAAAACATTACACATATCAATGAAGAAACTAGTTACTGCAGGACCAATTAATAAAAGCAATGCAATTCAATCCTCGAAATCTGTATTGGGGGCACCAAATCAAGCGTCATATATTAAGCCAGGTGCCAAAAGATTATACCATGCATGCACCACCACCTAGCATTAAATTCCTACAAACAAAAAAACAGTACTGCCACATGCATTCTAGATAACCCTTAGTTACGTTCCCACATCCCTAGGAGTCCTATCTTATCTCCTATATAACCCCCCACACTTGCACCACTTCACTCACCAAGCAATAAGCAAGAATTTCCATTGCATGCAAAGCAAATACTCATTATACTACTAGTTTTAATTTGTTGTCATTTGCTTCTTTCTTTGATTAGTGATGTCTAGCTTTCAGGTTGCATATGTGTGGTTGCGATGATGTGCATGGTTGTGCAAAAAATTCTCTTGACTGACGTCAATGAAAAAATAACTCTAACCAACATCATCTAAAAAAAATATTAGCCGACATCGATAAAAAATAACTTTGGTTAATATCACACAAAAAAATTCTGAATGAAAAAACATAGGCCAACGTTAGTGTAAAATAACTTATATCGATATCGGTCATAAAAACTTTGCTCACCCGTTGTTGCAATTGTTGAATGAGAAAGAATCGCGAGCAAGAACGTAAGTTAGAGTGACCATCTCCGAAAAAAATTTCAAATTTTATATTTTTTTAGAGAATTTAAAATCTCACTGTTTTAATCAATTAAAATGATTCATAAAAATATTAAAAACTAAATCTTTTTTCAAATATTTTATTCAAACAAATTATTTTATTATGAATTTTTTTAAGTTCCTTAAAAAAATGAATTTCACTCCATCCAAACACTATTTTGTTAATGGAATGACAACTATGTGTAGCATCTCCAAAGAACATTCTCTCGTCAACATATATAGCAGCAAGTCAATTTCAATGCCCTTCATACCCATAAGGTCCTCTTTAAACAAGTTATCTCTAATTGCTTCCCTCATCATACCAATTAATCCCACCGTCATAATAGTAAACAAAAATAATGATAGGGAATCTTTTTGTTTGAGACCTCTATGAGGAGAAAAATCCTTTGAGCGACTGCCGTTAATCAAAATAGAGATATAAAGTAGATATCAAACATCCTTTGATCCACTACTCATGAATTCACTGCTCCCCAAAAGCAACCTATGTAGCATAATAGCTGAAATTAAAAACCCTAAGATACTAAATCGTATTTCTTCTCATAGTCTACATTATACATCAAGAATTTCTTCATTCTCCTCTTTGCCTAATCAGTCATCTCATTTGCCACCATGATACTGTGCAACAAATTAATGTGTGACCTTCTAAGAAATCACTGTGTCTAGCATTAATCACCTTAGGCAACACCACCTTGAGTCTTCTTGCAAAGACTTTAGTCCGAATATTTTACATGCAACCCACTAAAAAAATTAGTCTAAAATTCCTAAGAATTTGTGGATCATCAGTCTTTGGGATCAAATTAAGTAATAAAAGAAGGATTTTAAATTGATAATTTCATTTGTAATCACAGAAGTGAGTGTGTGGTTATTTGAAGTTAAAAAGGTAGCGTGGAGACAACACACAGAAACACCAGACAGTAAGGTTTTCATAGGCACCGAAAAGCGTGAAAAGTGTGCAAAATCATAAGCTAGCCTGTTCACAATTGACTTGTGCGTCACTAGTTTTGCTAAACACTGACCAGCTCATACCAATTTGAATACATTTGTGATCAAATAAGTGGCTCAAACATGATAGGTGACCGATTTTCATTCAAACCGATTGAATCGGTCGATGAAAATGGAGCATGATCAATAACACTTGGCGAAAGGAGTAAGAGGCCTTACGAGTGAAGTGGTGAAAGAGAATCTTTCTTAGAGCACCAGGATGAGAAAGGATGGTATAAATGTTAACACGTTACAATTTGTTTACGACACAATTTTCTGTTGCCTAACCTTGAGTGGGTAATGTCATCCTCCCCAAAGTAAATCAGATTCCTTTTTTTTTTTTCTAAAATAAAGATATTTTGTTCACCACACATAATTTTACGTTTTTGATAAATTGTAGAGATATTATGTTCATCCAGAAACTATACAATAACTTCATTATTCTTCTCTTTTGTTATCATATCACTTGTTATTTTATATTTTTTCTTTTTTTGTTTTCTATTTTTTCTATCTTTCTTATTTATAAAAAAATAATACACATAAAATAAAATTTACATCATTTTTGCATCTATTTCTCTCTATATCATTTATTATATATTTTTTCTTTCCTCTCCATTGGTTGTTTTTTTCAAAAACCAAAACTTCTTTCTCTGCTTGCTAGTCTTAAAAATTATTGTATAATTTAGGATAAATAGTCATTTTTGTCTTTAAATGTGTAATTCGCTCACAAATGTGTCCCTGAAAGATAAAAATATAAAATTTAGTCCTTGAAAATGTAAAACATGCAACAAGTATATCCGATCATTAACTTCCGTCTGGTACCGTTAATAAAATAACTTATATGACACATAGGGACGAATTGTCACTAACATGAATGATTGTCAATGTGGTCATCTCTATTTGTCAGCATAGGGACATATTTGTCATATAATATTTTTTTTTTACTTTTTGTCTTCTCATTTTGCTGACAAATGTGTCCCTAAGAGATAAAAATACAAAATTTAGTTCCCGAAAGTGAAAAAAAGATGACAAATATATCCGGACGTTAATAGTAGATTGTGATTAATTATTATAATTTAAAAAAATTTATAATGATTGCAACAAAATTCTGGGAGAGCTAAATCATATTGGTAAGTTTTTGTTTCCATTATAAAAATTTTAAGCGAAGTAAAAAAAATTACTATAAAACAATAAAAAAATCATGATTTTTGTTTAATCAAACACTATTTATTTAATTATTTTTTTATAGATTTTTCATAATAAAATATGAATCTCTATTAGTATATGCAATCACATCAAATTATAAATTATAATAAAAGTTTTTTTATTAACTAATCATTTAAAAAATCATAACTTTAAAAAAATAATTCCAAAGGAGGTGAGTATTTTTGTACAAATTAAAAGTGTCAATGTAATTGCAATGTTTCCTAATTCGATCTTTTTATCGTCATCAGTATAAAAAATTTTAAATTATAATAATTATTCACAATCTATTATTAATATCTAGATATATTTATCAGATTTTTTTCACTTTTAATGAATAAATTTTGTATATTAATATTTTAAGAATGTATTTATCAATGACTTTTACAAGTAACTATTTATTACTATTATATAAGTATATTTATCTAAAAAAATGTATAAAAACATTACATATCAATGAAGAAACTAGTTATTGCAGGACCAATTAATAAAAGAAATACAATTCAATCCTCGAAATCTGTCAAGGTATGGAGGGATAAGCTATAATATTAAATATATCATCCTATTCAGTCGTATTTGGGGCACCACCAAATCAAGCGTCACATATTAAGCCAGGTGCCAAAAGATTATACTATGCATGCACCACCACCTAGCATTAAATTGAGCACAACTGCCACCAAACAAAAAACAGTACTGCCACATGCATTTTCCATAACCCTTAGTTACCTTCCCACAGCCCTAGGAGTCCTATCTTATCTTCTATATAACTCCCCACACTTGCACCACTTCACTCACCAAACAATAAGCAAGAATTTCCATTGCATGCAAAGCAAATACGCATTATATTACTAGTTTTAATTTGTTTTGTCGTTTGCTTCTTTCTTTGATTAATGATGACTAGCTTTAAGGTTGCATGTGTGGTTGCGATGATGTGCATGGTTGTGGCCATGAGTGTTACACCCATGGCACAGGCCGCAATCACGTGCGGGCAGGTCGCCGGCGACGTGTCTCCGTGCCTCAGTTATCTTCGAAGCGGCGGAAAACCATCGGACGCCTGCTGCAACGGAGTGAAGTCACTCAGCGGTGCGGCAAAGACCACCGCCGACCGCCAGGCAGCGTGCAATTGCCTGAAAAACCTTGCCAATAATATGGGACAGAGTTTGAATGCCGGCAACGCAGCCTCTCTCCCTGGCAAATGTGGCGTCAACATCCCTTACAAGATCAGCACCTCCACCAACTGCGCCACGTATGTTAAACTCACCACTCACTTCATAGTTCACATGGTTTAATTTCCTCACATTTTCATTGAGCACCTCATAGTGATCCTTTGCTTATTAGGTGGTTGAGTACCATCACACCATCCATATTCCAGACTAATAATTATGTGACACGCCATAACATTATCATAAAAAATAATAATTTCTCACACCTTTCCTCTCTCTGTACATAGAGATATTCTATTTTTGAACAACAGTATTTATAAAATTCTTTTATAATGTTGTTTTAAAGAGGTTTTCTTTAATGAATGAAAGTGTTTTCAGGTGTTTATTTTAACCTTTTATTTCATTAAATCTTTTTTACCTTTATCTTTATCTTTATTTTGAAACATTTATTTTATGTTTTTTTCTATAGAAATCACCTTATGTATTGTACATACTTTAATATTAGTTTCGCTAAAATACCTAAAGAGTAAGGAGCAATAATACGTACACATGCTCTAATACATCTGAAAACATTAATTTTATTTGACGGTTAAATTTTATTAAAATTTAAAAGTTACATAGTTTTAATTAGTTATTTATAGAGACTTATTCATAATTTATATAATAAATTATTTAAAGAAAAAAAATAGGTTAAAAATGTTTTACTGCTTTTATCTTACTTAAAAGAGTTCTAACAATGGTAAACTAAAAAATAGAGTGGATGTAGGTGAAAGGAAGAAAGAGAAGGATAATAAAGAAAATAATGATTATAAAATGACTGTGATGACTGGTAATTGATTTGATGGAAATAAAAGACATAAGAAAAATATCTATATGTTATAATTAATTATTCTTCTTAAAATGTTGTTCAAAGTTTTAGAACTAGTCTCACATGTTTGATAATTATTTTGTTTTTGGTGGTGGTGTTGGGAGCGGGGAGATGTTTATCAATTATTTATATTCGTTCTTGTTAATTTGTACCGTAACTTTATTTTACTTGACGAGCATAGATGGTTATTTCACTTTGAAATTTCGTAGTTATTTGAGTTTATTTCTTTAATGGTTTGTGCAATATTGCAGCATCAAGTTCTGAAGGGTGGATCTAGTATAAGGAAGAAACTGCAGGGCAGTTTTTCAGTCGCAGGATACTATATATCATAATGTTGTAAAATTTATATTAATGAAAATAAAGAGAGGGCGATGAGGACTCTAGTACTTAAGCGAGTCCCTTAGTTGTCTCCACTTGTTGTTGCATGTAATACTATATGTAGTTCTCTGCTACTTTACTTTTTTGACAATTAATAATATTTACACGTCCCTTAATTATATTTATCTAAAGATATATATCTTCCTTTCTTTCTTTTTCTTCAAGAAAAAAAATTACTTAAATATCTTTTCCTCTTTTATTCTTCTTTTCAAATTATCCCTTCATATGCAGTCCTGAACCTTTTTTTCATTTGTATCTCTAGCTTCTGGAAACATCGTATGGAGAAAACCATCATATATACTGATGTTGTTCGCAGTCTGAAAATAGGAAAAAAAAAATAAAAGACATATATTCATGCATAAATTTCTTCTCAAAAAGAACATATACCTAAAAAAGTTTGCCATGCTTCCACCTCTCAATTGGTGCTTTCATCTTAATTACAAGAGGGCAATTGAGGAGTAAGGCCATTTTGTTGGACTATATTGGAAGTGTGATGCCATGTATATGTACAGAACTCCATTAATTAATAAGAGTACAATCCAGGAGATCTTGTTTATTTTTGAAAGACTTTGTGCATACCCCAAAAATATTACTTTCATTGTTAGTGGACGAAGGAAGGATAACTTAACTGAGTGGTTTACTTCCTGCAAAATAACTAGGAATTGCTGCTGGGTACTTCTTGAGCTAACAAGAATTTCTGAAATTACAAAAAACATAAAAAAAAATATCTCACACATACCTCAGCATATATAATATCACAATATTGAGAATTAATTTCATAGAAAATGCGATTTGATTGAATGTACAATTGATTTGGAAAGAGATCAAGGTAAAATTATAATATCTTTCGTAGACCAAAGAAAGAAGGAAGAAAATAAGTACAAAGTAGTGTCAGCTGCAGGGACATTTACCTAGACCTTTCAACTCAAACTAAAGTTGGTCAATGGACACATTCATCATTGATCATCCTTTAGAAAGGAAACGTTGAAATTCTTTAGAGGATAAAGTGCAGTTTCAACTCAAACTAAGAATATTATATTACATATAAAACACATACATAGGGGTTTGGCTCCTTTAAAGTAACGTAATGCACTTTAAAAAGATAAAATATACTTATAACCGTTCACTAGAAAATCAACATCAGAGAGAGCAATGTTGCCACCAAAAGTCACCTTCAACGGCGATTTACGACAGCTATACCACTTGTGAGGGTGGTTCACCCTAGACATCAGCGATAGAGGGTTTAAGTTTTGTCTTCTCTTGCAGAGGAGAATGCGGTGTAATAATTTTCCTAAAAGCAAAAAGAAAGGATATATTTAAATAAATAAATAAAAAGTGGAAGTGGGTGTAAAATTATGAATGCGAGGTGTGTTTAGAAAAATACTTAATGGATCACATGTGCAGGCTGTAAACTTTGCAATGGAAGGCTTATGGACTTCAAATTATAAGCCCATTTATTTTTCATGAAAATTACTTTTATTTTGAAAGATAAAAATCTTTTCTTTTTCCCCAGTGCTGGAGTCTTGTGTGCATTTTGGGCCTACTTCGGCTCCTATCATTAATGTATTGAAGAGCGAAAAAGAAAAAAGAAAAAAAAATGAATAACTATTGATGTATTTACTTAAACTTATAAATAAATAGAATCAATAACAAAATTAAATTTCTTATTATTTTAAAAAGTTGTTTCTATTTTCTTTAAAACATAATTATCTCTCAAAATAAAAGTTATTGTTATAATTGTTACTAAACAAAAATAACTTTTACTAATGATAATTTCTCTAAAAAGTTAATTACTTCAATTTATATTTATATCCATAAAACAACTTTTTCAAAATTTAAATAAATGAACCCAGCAATTTAGTAATTTTTTACTTTTAGTCTTTACAGTATTTTTTAATCCTTGTCATTATGTTTTCTTTGTATTTTTATTGTCAGTTTTTATTTAAAAAATGATAACAATGACAAATAAAAAAATGTCTTCACTTATCATCATATCATTTTAGCATAGAGTAACCATCATCATTAATTTGCAATGTATCAAAAAAGAAACTAATTACCTAATCAAAATGCAATTCAATCGGCCAAAGTAATTCAATTGGGGAGATACATCAAGTTAGAAATTCCCTTCCAAATTCGGTGCCGTGACGTGAACATTTATCGTTCTATTCTAGATCAATAGTGGGGGACTATGCTAGTGGTTTTGCTTGTAAACATGGTGTGTTGGGTAACCAATTCATAAGTTTAATTTAGTCGTTTGAGGGCAGTAAATTGGAAGAGCAAAATATGTCCTGTGACCATATGCCTTAATCATCCCTATTCAACAGTATTTGCTCACACCAAATCAAACGTCTCATATTGAGCCAGGTGATCGAAGATTAGAGAATATACAACACAACGTTGATATATATATATATATATATATATATATAGCAAATTGAGCACATTGACCCACAAACAAAAGGCTGCCACATGCATACTCAATAGCCACCAGCCCACCACCTACGTCAAATACATAAATCAACTAACAAAATTATTTCAACTTAATCAAATGTAATATGAATGTCTCATTCTTCTAACAAGATTCAAACATTAATTAATTATATTTAGGAAAATTAGTTCTTTTACCTAGACTCAACTACACATATACAACCCCTATCCTATTGGTCTGTTATGTTATATATAAACCCTAGGCTTGTACTCACCAAGGAAATTAAAGAAGCAAGAAATTCCACGTCCAAGCAAATAAACACTTCACCAAATAACTGTCATTTGTTCTCGGAGTAGTGATGGCTTGCCTCAAGTTTGCATGCGTTGTTGCGGTGATGTGCATGGTTGTGGTGATCACTGCACCCATGGCAAATATCATCGCATGCGGGAAAGTCACCACGGTCATGGCTCCGTGCCTCATTTATTTTTGAATCGGCGGAACACGATGTCGGGTGCTGAAACGGCGTGAAGTCCCTCAACGCCATGGCTAGCACCAGTGCCTATTTTATGTTTTTTTTGTACAGAATTTACCTTATGTATTGTACATACTTAAATATTAGTATCGCTAAAATACCTAAAGCTAGAGTAAAGAGCAATGATACACATGCTCTAATACATTTGAAAACATTAATTTTATTTCACAGTTATGTAATAATTTGGTCTGTCCGTTTTGAAAAATAAAATGTTTCATTAGTTTTGTAATTGAAAAGTCAAATATTGAATGGTTAATGAGTGGGTGGTGATGATCACTAATGAGTGGTAATGACTACTAAATGTATTCTTGATGATAGAATACTTATATATAACACATGTATTTGGTTCCTGAACTCACGCCTTTTAATTTCTTCTTATACACCATCTACAAATAGAGAGAAAGCTTAGAAGAATCAAAACAAGACAGCTCTTTCATGACAATGGCTAGAGATACATTTTGATTTTTGTTTTTTCGCAATTTGTTAATGACGTGTTTTGTTTTGTAGTTTGTAACATTACAGGTTAAAAAATTTAGTTTAACATTTGGTATCAGAGCCTTAGTTGCCTTTGCCTTATCCATTTTCGGTGCCCAAATGAGTGAGAATCGACCGAGTCTACATATGGGTCGGGTTTGACCCGCTAGAGATTGAAGATGATGAATAGTGTTTTTGTTATAAAAAAAAAAACAAAAAATACACCATTTTTGCATTAGTTGGGTTTCGAACCCATGACTTACAAGATACTGGAATATGCACAAGTCACTAGATCATTGAAAGTTTTTTTTTATAACTTTTTTTCATATGTTATATCCTTATTGTGTTTACCTTTATAATTTATGGAGTTTTGATTTATTTAATTTTATGCATGAATATATTTTGGAAAAAAATTTATTCTATGCATATATATATATATATATATATATATATATATATATATATATATATATATATATATGAAATCAAATGCATAATATTATGTTTCAATTATGAAATTATATATGAGAATTTTATTCATCATTGTATTATATCTTGATCTTGAAATGCATAATATGATTTATTCTCATATAATTAAGTTTTATGTCTAAGTGATCTTTATAATTTTGATTAATTATGGATTAGTCACAACATCTATAATTTGATTAAAATTATATATTAAGTTGTTTAAAGATCATATAAGGAATTAGACATAATATTGTGATTATTTGTACTTTATATAATGAATTTTATCCCACAGAAATTTTTCTTATATTTGTATAACTAATTGGGATAAAATGACATATTATTCTTCATGGTTTACCCACAGGGATCATGAGGTATGTATAATTTGTTAATTTTATCATAAAGTAAATATTTGTGATAGAAAATTAAATTATTTTCATGTTTTACCCGTAAAGCATGAATTTGAGTATGTAATTTGATTATTCTATCATAAAGTTTAATTGTTTCTTATTAAATTAAAAATTTAGCCCACAGGAAATTTTTATGTCACAAGATTCAATTTTCTAGTATGTTTACATTGGTAAAACATACAATTAAGATTAATGTACCTCAAATTTTGACATAAGCCTTTGAATTTTGTAGCTTCTCAATCTGTTAGTTTTTTTTTTTATATTCAATGTGATGTTCCGAAACTCAAAGGAGATAACTATAAGATATGGAAGGAGAGAATTCTTCTGCAATTGGGATGGATGGACATAGACTATGCTATAAGAAAAGACGAACCACCTGCAATCACTGATGAAAGTAGTTCAATTATTGTTGCGCTATATGAGCGGTGGGAGTGATCCAACCAGCTTAGCGTGATGTTTATTAAGACCAAAATCTCGACCAAGATACGTGATTCTGTCGACCAACATGAAAAGGCCCGAGACTTGTTTAAGGCCATTGATGACCAGTTCATCACTTCAGATAAGGCTTTAGCAAGCACCCAGATAATGAAGTTCTCCTCTCTCTAGCTCACTAGTGTAAAAGGTGTGCGTAAGTACATAATGCAAATGCGAGATATTTTAGCTCAACTTAAGAAATTGGAGGTTGACATGTCTGAGTCCTTCCTGGTGCACTTCATTTTGAATACCCTTTCGCAGGAATATGGGCCGTTTAAGATTTCCTACAACACACATAAGGACAAATGATCTATTAATGAATTAATGAGCATATGTGTTCAGAAAGAAAAAAGGCTTGTATTGGAGATGGGTGAGAGTGCATTACTGACAATTATTTGTGGGAAGAACAAAGCATCTAAGTCTCAAGCTAATCAGAAGGGGAATGGTAAAATACCACCCCAAGCTGATATTAAAAAGGTGGCAAAGTGTTTCTTTTCTAAAAAGAAGGGACACATGAAAAAGAATTTTCCTAGATTCCAGAAATGACTTAAGTAAAAATGTAAATCAATCTCATTCGTATGTTATGAATCTAATATGGCTAGTGTTAACATTAACACCTGGTGGATTGATTCTAGATCTACTATCCATATTACAAATTCTTTACAAGGTATGCAAAACCTAAGGAAGCCAGTGGGAAGTGGGCAAAGCATTTTATTAGACAATAAGTTAGGCTCACCTGTGGAGGCTATTGGAACTTGAATTTTAACTTTAAGTAGTGACTTTATTTTCAAATTAGAAAGGACCTTTTATGTACCAAGTTTTTCTCGAAACTTAATTTCTATTTCCAAACTCGTAACCTTTTGGATATTTCTTTGATTTTAAAGACACATCATTTGAGTTATTTTATAATTCTCAATGTGTTGGGAATGATATCTTGTTTGATGGTCTTTATCTTCTTAGTTTACAAAATTATGTCACTTATAGTTTAATGCATGTTCTAACTGGTATTAAAAGGTGTAATATTAATGAGAATTCCTCTATGTTATAACACCGAAGATTAGGACATATCTCCATTGAGAGGATTAAAAGGTTAGTGAAAGATGGGGTACTCAATACTCTAGATTTTGTTGACTTTAAGACTTGTGTGGACTACATTAAGGGTAATCAAACCAACATGTCTAAGAAAGGTGCTAACAGGAGTTCAAGCATATTAGAAATAATTCATACTGATATTTATTGTACAAATATGGATGCACATGGTTAGAAATATTTTATCACCTTTATAGATGATTATTCACGATATATGAATGTTTATTTGTTTCATAACAAAAATGAAGCATTGGATACCTTCAAAGTCTTTAAGGATGAAGTTGAGAACCAATGTGGCAAGCAAATAAAAATAGTGAGATCAAATAGAGGTGGAGAATATTATGGTAGACATACTGAGAATGGACAAGCACCTGGTCCTTTTGCAAAGTTTCTTCAAGAACATGGGATTGTTGCCCAATACACTATGTCTGGTTCTCCAAATCAGAATGGTGCGGTAGAAAGAAGGAACCAAACATTATTGAACATGGTACGGAGTATGCTTAGCAACTCCAATGTTTCTAAATCCTTGTGGGCTTAAGCACTAAAGACGACAGTGTATATATTAAATCGTGTTTCAACCAAGGTTGTCCCAAAGACACCTTTTGAGTTGTTTAAAAGTTGGAAACAGAGTTTGAAACATATGCACGTTTGGGGTTGTCCATCTGAGGTGAGAATATATAACCCACAAGAGAAGAAACTTAACCCGAGGACTATTATTGGGTATTTCATTGGATATGCCGAAAGATCTAAAGGTTATAGGTTTTACTGTCTATGTCATATTACTAGGATTGTGGAATCAAGAAATGCCTAGTTTTTTGTAAAGGACTTGATCAGTGGGAATGATCAATTGAGGGACTTAGGTTTCGAAATTGATTATATAGAGTTTCAACCTTCCACATCAAGTGAAAGATTGGTTTTAATTCACACCCCTCAAGTTCAAAGGGATGATCAACAACACATGACTGGCACTCCACAACCTGTTGCTGTAATCCCCAAGAAAATGTTGCAAGATCATGTAATGAATCATGGATCTGGGGAGGAAGAAATGGAAGGGAAATTTTCAATCGCACAAAACTATATATGATTTTGTTATAGAGTTAATAAATAAAAGGGTTGTTGAGGTCTACACTTATGCGACTGGCATCTTTGTAGCAGCATATGTATAGTCGTCGTCCTAAACTTTGTTCTAGTTATGTTTTTGTATTCACTAAAATTTGTCTTTGTTGGTTGGTGCATGTAATATTGAAGATAAATATAATAATTCCTTGCCACTTTACTTTCTTTAATTTTTGCAGTTTTCTTTTAATAATATTTTTTTAGTTTTGTTGTTGGCTCATTAAGGGTGTTCATTGCTCGGGTAACTTGTAAATCCAAACCGACGCAATCAATTTGGATTGGGTTTTTTAAGGATTCATGTCAAACTTGTCCTAACCCAATTAAGATTTGTTCATATATAGGCACAAGTGAAGTAACACTCTCACTCTCACACTCACTTAGTCTCTCACAAAAGAAAATAGAAAGCCTATAAGGTTCTCTTCTTGCATCGCTCCCCAACCACACAAGATTAAGGTTCACAGTTGTTGTCATCACCACCTCTATTGATGTTGTTGATCATTGTCATTGGTGCTGAAGGCTATCGGAAGCATGATTCTAATGGTTGAAGCTCTTGTCCGTCCTCTTCATTGTTGCTAACGAGTTTTCATCTCTGAGTTTTGAAGGCTAAAGCTCTCACTCTTCATCCTCTTCACTAAAGCTCTTGTATGTCATCTTTATTTTCATCTTTGGGTTTCGTTTAGGGGTGTTGATTTTGTGAAGCTCTTGTTCGTCCTCTTCACTAGAGTCATTGCTGCTAAAGGTTGAAGGTTGAAGCTCCAACTTTCATGTTTGGTTCTAAACCTTCTTGTTCATCCTCTTCAATCTTCACAGTGTGTGCTACAATTCAAAAATGTATTATTAAAGTTTGTACTCAAACATGACATGATTAAATTTATTCTGGAATTTTAATTTTACAAAATAAAAAATAATTTTTAAGTGTTATGACCCAATTGATCCAATTCAATTCAATTCGTTCACGACCGGATTGGTTTAACAATAAAATCACTCAAATCTAACCCAATACAACCTAAATTTTTTTATTGGATTGAATAATGAATTTAACCAAATTCAACTGAACTTGACTCATTTACATCCCTATAATTTTTCATATTTTACTATAAATAATATTTGGGAGACGTTATAGAATGCCTGGTCATGAATAATTGCACACGCCAAGGTGACCTAGACCTTGGTAGCCATAGCACAATAGTTAACATAATTCATAATTCATAACTACAATAAATTACGTAAATAAATTCTATAAATTATTTTATGTATTATATATAATAAAAATTGAATATTGTACAGTAACATAATATAAATGTTATATAAAATACATATACATAGAGAGAAATACATTACATAAATTAATATAAATCATATATATTTATATTAAATATATATATATATATATATATATATATATATATATATATATATATATATATATATATATATTAAGGGTAATATAATATTTATAATACATTAGATACATACAATCTAAATATAATAAGACAATATATCTAGCAATTGTTTTGTGCCCAGTTAGGAACATTTTATTTGGTATCTTGGGCCTTCCTCAAGACCCTTTTATTGGCAATTGCTAAATCTGGCCCTAAAATTTGTTAGGTGTACCTTCCTTTTTATTTTTTATTTCCAAATATGCCCTTTTGCAACCACAAGCATCATCGGCATTTAGAGGGTCGGCATTGAGAGGGGGGGTGCGCCACACCCATGAGTCACATAATAACACCACTATGGCATTCTCCGATAACCAATGCAACTAATATGATTAAATTATGTGAGGAAAATAATGGTTGGGTGCATATCTAAGGTGCACAATGGCTCTATGATGCATATACAATAATGGTTGTGACCGGTAGTGATCCTAAGCACGATCAAGGTGGACGATCATTCAAAATCCTAATTTTAGAGAGACATTAAAGTTTATATTATGCTTATATGAATATTAAAATAAATTTTTATATAATGGTATAATGTAGCAATGCCAATATAGGATTGGAGAACTATTTTTTTGTTCAATTGATTTGCAAAATGTAAAAAATGGATAAATTAGGAACATTAAAAAACTAATTGAAATTTATCTAAATATGATAATTCTTATGATCTTGGCAATGAAATGTTTGAAGAATTAAAAGTCACTAGAGAGGTTTTAACAATTGAATTAAAATCAAGCTTTTTCTTATTGAGTTCTTTAAAGACATTTAGTTGTTTTTCTAATGCATGTTGTACAAGTTATAGAATAATATCAACTATTCATGTTATTACATTTACTAAAAAAAGTTTATTGAAATTGAAAATGTTAAAATCTTATTTGTGAAATATTATGTCACAAGGTTCATTAAGTAGTTTTACTTTGATTTTTATGAAAAGAGATGTTAAAAAATCTTGATTATAGATAGATTATCAATGAGTTTTGCACCAAAAAATGTAAAAAAAAAAAATAATGATGATGAGGACAAAATAAATTTATTTGTTCAAGGCACCAAAAATCTCAAGACGACCCTCGGTGTGACTTGTGATTGCTGGTATGTGATGTGTGGTTGCAAAAGGGTATTTTTGGGAAAAATAAAAAGCTAGGGAGGTATACTTAACATATGTTGGAGGTATTTTTAACAATTTCCCTTTCATTTTTTTTTTCTATTTTATGTCCACTTTAGAAACCTACTAATAATGAGGGTTTAGAAACTCTTTGAAAACTTTTGTCAGTGTAGTCTCCTTGTGACAATTTGGAATTTCTTACATTTGTTTTACTCATTTTTGTTCTCGTACTCCCATGACATTCGTGAGGATGAAGAGCTAAACTCTTCTAGTTCAAGGATTAATATCAAAGCTATGGTGTTATAATTTTTCAATGATTGTGAGGTCTAAATGATTTCTCTCCCTTTACCCTTTTAAGTACGTATTTATATTTCTATTGTTTTCATATCAAACAATATGTTAACAGTTGAACAAGCGGTCAATTGATGGCTCAATTTAAGAAATTGTGTAAAACTAATTAGGGTTATAGAGTTTATAACCGTCTATTATTTCTAAGGTTGATTAAATTACTTTTCTTCTTCTTTTTTTAATTAAAATATTCAATTTGTTCTTTGTATTTTCAAAATGTTTAATTTGACCTTCTAATTGTTAAAAAATGTTTTAATGTTGTCCTTTTTATGTAGTGTGTCAGCAACAACGATAGTATGGTTGTAACTGATCATTTTCACATATTTTGGTGATTTTGAAACACAAGTAAAAAAATTACTAATAATTGATATAAAAACAAGGTTGTATTTACTACCACAATAAAAATTATTTTATTTAATAAAACAAAATTATAATAAAACAAAGTTTAATAATTTTTTTATTTTATAATTATAATAATTTCATGTTACTAAAATTTTAAAATTATAATTGATCAATATGTTTTTGATCCTTGATAAATAATCAAATTTTGGTTTTGGTTCCCAATATATTTTTTTTATCCTCAAATTTGTTTAAATAGCACTTTTTTAAAAGTGATTTTTTTTATCACTTGAGGGACTAAAAACAAAATAAAAATTTATTAGGAACAAAAAGGTTAAAAAAATTATTGGGAATAAAAAAAATGATCAAATATAAAGCCTTTAAAGCCTTGAGTATTTATATTTAAATTAACAGTTATCATAGTAAGAATTTAACTACAAAATTTTAATTATGGATTTTTTAAGCGATGTTGATTATAGGGACTTACCGAAGAATTTAACTGATATACAATAAAGAGAAATAAAGAAAAGTATGAGATCATATTATCAATGTAATAAAAATAAATACAAAATAAAAACAATATAAAATACTATAAAAATATATGATATAAGTAATATAACTTTTAATTAATTGTCCTTGTGGAATTGCTTCGATAAATTCCATTATATGTCTTCCATATAACTAATAAGCCAGTGGCAATCACCCTAAAATGAAGCATTTTGAAGATAAAAATGACCAAAGTGAGAATAGGAATAAAGCACAAAAACACAATGTAGTATATCGTCACTAACTTCAGCCACTCTACCGCATTTCTCTCATTATGTTTCCCTTACATTTGCTTGGAACAGCTAGCAGCCTATTTGTATATATAGCAGTACAAAATAATACATACTGATATTTTTCGGCCATTTGCATAGTTCTACTCTGCAATATCCTGGAAATCAAAATCTTTTTGCTAATTATTAGCGTAAAATACCATTTTATCACTTTATTTATTCCATAGTTTAAATCTCTAATGGTTTAATTCCTCTGTTCATTTTAGTCTAAAGTTTGATATATATATATAGCCATAGGTTGACAATGAGCGTGTGTTTAACAAGCCAAAAAATAGTTATTATTAACTTCCTTTTTTTTTTTTTTTCAAACGCATTGAATTCCAATTAATTGTACCAATTAACCTGGACGATCCCTGTCCATTCATTCTTTCCTACAAACGAAGAAGCCACATCACATGTAAGGGCCATTCAGGTAATTACATTTTTGGCACAATATAGTATAACACTTAAATTCTCTCATCACATGGATACGTAACTTTTATATTTAATACAAAGAGTTTAAGAAATTAAGAGTGTCTGAGGTACATTCTTCTTAGGCAAATGTGTTCTTCGATCGACTAATCCATGTTTTGGATTGCTTGAAGCACTGCTTGCTTCACTACTTGCGCGTCGATGCTTTCATTCTCTTGACTCTGCAAAACCAACAGGTTTATCCAGTGTTACACATGTATCAAAATCATATAGGAGAATTTTCAGGTGCACCATTCAATTAACCAGTTAACTCCATGACAAAAGGTGGATAATATAGCTGTCTACTTCACGAGTACTGAAACACTTATAATAATTTTCTTAAAATGCTTTTTTGAATTTTTTTTTCTATTCCATCACATCTCTTATCTAATGTTCTCTATCCTACATATTTTTTCTTAAATTGTATAATTTGTTACATAAATTATATCTACAAAATAGTAGTGTTATTCTTGCTTTATTGGCGGATACACGGCCCATGCAACTACAGAACACGGTTAAACGAATCCATATATGGGAGCCACACTCATTATTATGTCAGTACTTTGGAGTTCGGACTATGAAGCTAGAATTTTAGATATGTCGCTCAAACCAAAGTTGTACAACTCACGCGTGATATTTTGATTATTTTCCTTTTTCCTTCTTCTTAATTTACTGTTTTTATTTCAGGAGAATATGAACTATTGTGTTGGTTTCACAAGTGATGTAATCCCATTAACTAAGCCATGAATTGTGATCCCCTTTTACATGGTTAAAATTATTTAGCAAGGAAAATTAAAAGAAGAATACTATAAAATATATAAATGAAACAAAAAAAAGTAATATATATATATATATATATATATATATATATATATATATATATATATTAAAAGTTTCACAAGTCATTGGTATTTAAGCCAATAATTGTGACCTGATTTTAGACACTTAAAAATTATTCCAAAGGAAAACAAAAGAAGGCAAATATATTAAGGTAGGAAGGAATTAGATGATCATGTATATCCTAGTGTATTATCTTACTTCTCCTCCGACAGCTTCAAGCTGGAAGGTGTCTTCGCAAGAAACCCTAGCATCAAGCACATCAAGTCCCAGTTCTTCAAAGGCGTCGAGTATTGCCGCAAGCATACCGGGGCAATTCCTTTCTGAAAACACATTAATGAGGAATCCCCTTTCTAGGGTTTCTACGGTGACCTATGAAATTTTAAGAAAAAATATAGAAAGTGTTAAACATGTGTTATGTTATAGATTAATGAGAGAGAGCTAGAGAAAAAAAAAATCTTTTTACAACTCATCAGATATTGTTAGTAATATTCTCTAATAAGAATCAAAGATTCACTTTGATAATATGCGTAACTTTTAATGCAAACTTTTATCACGCCAATTATCAAGATAAAATTTTGATTTTGATTAGAGAATTGCACAGATACAACACTTATAAATAAATATGTAAGTTTTATCCGAAAAAGTAAGTCATGCAACTGTTATATGTATGCAGGTTGGAGTATCCTTGTAACCCTTTAATAAAATTTCTTTTGCTTTCAAAAATGAAAAAAAAAAAGTATGAAAACAATAAGCACCATGGGAAGTTCGTCTTGGGAGATGGATGATTCAGCAGTTCCAAGCTCTGAGTTCAACCCATCAACTTTTTGCTTCAGCTCCTCTATGTATCTGGTGGCATCCACAATAATTGAGGCTTTGTTCACCTGCCAAATTAACCAAAAAATAAAGTCAAAAACTAATGAAAAACTCTTGATTTATGCTAAAGAAGCATTGAAAGCCAAAGTTAATATGCATCATATATATTATAATCAGTGTGTAGAGTGAATTACAGCACTGGAATTTGTAACCGATCGAAGTTGTTGCAACTTGCGTTGCATAGCTGCTTTTTTACTACGCCGCCTAGAATCCATGCTTCTTCCAACTTTCCTCTAATTGATTTTGGTTTTTGGTTTCTCGATGGCTTTCCTTTCCCATGAGGCTTAGGGGGGTTTCTTTTTTTTATATATAGGAAGGGTGGGTGTAAATAATATTTGTTATCTCTTGTTTATTTCCCTGACGACTACCTACATATTCCCCACTAAATTATGCTTTTGAAAACTGAATTACGAAATTGGCCTTGCCATTGGATATTTCTCAAGAATTTTTTATATTCAAAATATGTTACCGAAAAATATTTCATGTTCAATTGCAAATTGGTATATTTGGAGTGGTCACTGATCTCAGTGATCCCTTATCATGTTTCCAAACATGTACACGAGAGTAGCACACATGAATTTTAAGCAAATGTTAATAATTAATAATATGTTATGTAAGAAGATTCAAACTCACGTTATCTTTATAAGTCCAATCCTTATGTCTTTCTTTCCTTTTCCAGCCTATACTTACATAATCTTTCTTTCCTTTTCCAGCCTATACTTACATAATGGGTTTTCTTTTCATTCCACCAGAATTAAGACCAGTTTTATTGTAACTGATCTTCCTTTATGATACGTCCTGTTCTAGATTCTAGACTCAAGGACTTAGACAATTATATAAAGCCAAAGTATTATGGTGTTACAAATCATAAACAACTAAATGCCAATGTAAGTACCTCCTTCATAAACTTTCCTTTAACCCACTTTTTTTTTGTTTTTCCTTTTAAGGATAACTGCGTATATTTGTTTATCTTAAAAAATGTATATTTGTTTAAACTACCAATATCTCACATCAACATTAAGAGTAAAAGAGTGCAAAGAAAAAAACACCTCAAACATGGGTTGAAGTCGAGAGGCTAGCTAGGTTAATATGCCGAAAATTATAGAGCAAGATAGGGTCTCCTTTTTCTTTTTTTGGTGATAAAAAGATAGGGTCATCTTGTATGAAATTTAGAAACAGTAACTAGTTCAATTACTATTTCGTTCACCCCTTTTTACATGCATAAACATTAATGATTATATTGATAATATTAGTACATTCATATTTCATATTCACTTCCTTTGCTTGATTTCGCTCTAAGCAACCAAGAGTTAATTGCTTTCTTGATATTTTTATGTTTCTGTCCTTTTTACCCAGCGCTTATTTTGTGAAGCAACCTATATATCTACCGCTTCAATTTACATTTTATTGCTTCCTATATTCATTGTAAACATACAGCCAAACTATGCTCAGATCCCATCATAACTTTAGATGTATTCACATAAACGAATAATGATCAAAGTTTACATTAAAAAAATAGTTATCCTGTTCTCACATGCGGCCAGTGAAATACTTATAAACAATTGAAGCAGCAAAACAACCCGTTGACATGAAATCTTTAGTTGAGTTTGTAACTTCTTTTTTTCATCTAGACAACCGACATTGAACCGAGTAGAATTATGGTAAACGAAAAATCTTTCATTATCAGTATTTAATATAATTAAATATTCATAATTTAAATTCGATCTAAATTATTAAGTTGAAACAATCCGCACAGTTGATTCAGGTGTGTGCTTTAGTTAATTTTTGTAACTTTGATTTAGCCCAAGTAGAAGTTTAATTGAGTTTTATGCAATACAGGTCATGTGTTTGGTGTAGTTAATTAATTTGTAACTTTGATTTAGCCCAACTAGAAGTTTAATTGAGTTTTTTGCATTAATGAGAGAAAAAGGGGCATTATAGAGAAAACAGCACAAACAAAATTGATGAAAAACGTAGAATTATAGAAAGAGAGAATGACATGGGAGCCCCGTGAGAGGGATTTGGAGGGATTATATTGACAGCTAAACAACGTTTGACGCTTCCTTCGCAGTTTTCGATGCTTATGATGGAATGGAATCCCTTCATGGCTTCATCCTCCAATTCCAACCCCATGCATGTCTATAATCCATTCCCTCTCTATCACGTGCAGATTCCCTAACCGCGTTAAGCTATAGCCCACAACAATCTATATATTATACTAAACATTTCATTCCTCACTGACTCACTGTGCACGTGCCACCCCTTCCCCTTCTCTTCATGTGACCTTCTTCTACTCAGTGGGGATTTGAATGGACCATTATGTCTCAATATCTTATTATAAAATTAAATTAAGACTATAATTTAGTATAAAATATTTAAGTTAAGATACAAGTTATTTTAATTTAAAATTAATTTTGATTTTTTTAAGGTAAAACTAAGTATGTAAAAATATATTTATAATTAATTTTAAACTCAGAATTAATCCTTCAATATCAAATTAAACACGTATTTAATCATGTTTGGAATTATCGTTTGAGACGTGAAAGTCATAACTATTATTAACATGTTTGGAAAAGTGATGCGTCAGTAATTTTTACGTCCAACACCCACGTCTAACAAGAAGTAATACTTATTATTAGCTTTCACTTTTCTACATTTTGGATTCACATTGTGAGGTTCTAACATAGAACCAAACATGTTATAAGTGTATGTTTTGTTTGTTGTTTTGCAAACGTGTCATGCTATGTAAAAGCTTCAAACGGAGAAACATGTAGTGTGGTGGATTCAATAAAAACATGAATTGTGTTAAATTGGAGTTTTTCTCAAACACATGCTAACTTTTGAAAAACATATTTGAAGCGTGAAACTAAACATGCTATTAAGCAAGACAAGAAGTCATTAGAATCAGTCTAATTATAGTATTCACAAATAAAAAAGTCTAGCGTTAGAATTTAAATATCTAATTTGTACGAAAATATGGATTCAAATTTTGTTACCTTCAATGAAGATTATATATCTAAATAAGGGTGTCAAAATGCTTGATCTCAAGCCTGATTGTATTGTACAACGAAGAGAGACACATGCATAAAATTCAGGTGGGGCTTACCAAAATCATGTCTTTCTCTCTTCTTCCTATTGATGCTAACTGTTCGAGAATGAAAGAGCTATGATATCAGAAGTTTGATATACAGCGAGAAGGAGTTGCATTCTAAAAAATTCAGGTTAATTGAATCCAGGTTTCACATTAAATAAGTCAATTTAAAAATATGCTAAATTAGTTTGTAGCGGGTTGAGTTAAACTGTTGATATAATTTTTTTATTATATTTTGTACAATTTAAAAGCTTTAAATTTGACAGTTTTGTTTATTTAGAGTAAATTTAATAATAGAAAAATCTTCGTGTTAGAAACTAATAAATAAAATGTTTAAGTATAACCTATATCAGGTTATAATTATATTGATTATCAAAAATCGGTGACTCTATGCATGTTGGTTGTCACTCCTTGTGGGTAATCACATGGTTTCTTCATTAATAATATAAGAGTATACTAATTTTATAACATGATAGTAAATTATTGATTTTATAGTAAATTAATTTGAGGGTGAGCCTGATGCAGCGGTAAAGTTGTGTCTTGGTGATTTGTTGGTCATGGGTTTGAATCCGGAAACCGTCTCTTTGCATATGCAAGGTTAAGGCTGCGTACAACATCCCTCCCCCATACCTTCGCATAGAGCAATGGGGTACGGAGTTTTTTATAGTAAATTAATTTATTTTATACTCATATATATATATATATATATAAGTGCTATATCATTAATGTAATTGAAAAGTAATTTTTTTTATAAAAAAAAACAGTAATAATAGGTAATAGCATGGAACAGTCTATTTAAGCTTTAGCTCGTAATGATCAGTTAGGTTGAGATAGCATTTTCTTAATCTTAAATAAATTACCATAAAATAATCCAAAATTTTATTAAATCGAAAACTCTTCTCTTCTTCTAAGCTAAAATCAACTCACACTTTAGCTTTTTGGTATACGTACAATTCAAGCATATTTGGTTGGTGAAAATATCTCTTCTTTTATTAATAAAATAAAACTATTAGTGTGTATATATATATATATATATATATATATATATATATATATATATATATATATATATATATATATATATATATATCTTTTAAAATAGAGTAAAATTTGATTTTTTTTAAATACCCAAATTCATTAGTAAGTCATTAAAGAAAGTGATTAAATATATTGTTTTGATAATAATTGTATTGTAATTACATATTGACATAATGAAATATATTTTTAATGTTATATAATATATTACATAATAAATTAAAATAAAATCATAATAAGTCAAGTGAAATATTAAATTTGTATCAAATGATTAGATTATATATCTTGTATGATAAACGATTTGATAAAAGCAGACCTATTAAGAATCATATCAGTAATGAATAAAAAAAGAAGAATCTTATACGTGAATTTTTATAACTTGATATTAAATCATTATTTGAGTAAAAAATGGTTAAATTAATAAATAATATATTTAAAATAAAAAAGTGACTGAATCGTTTTGAGAATATATAATCATATTATTTTTTTTAGCTGAATGGACTGTATTATTGACCAGTATTTAATTATTTGAACTGATCAATCTATTTTTTATAATAATTAGCAAAAATAGAAAATGAAAATAAAAATATTTTTTATATCTAGTCAGTCCTTTAATTTTATTATAATTATTCCGACTGTATCGTCTTATAGTAAAGTATGCAAATTAAGTCATTAAAAAAAATTGAAGTTCATTCAATGCAGTTGTTATTTGGTAATTCTACTAGAAGTTATTTCGTATATTTCAAACTCTTCAAACCTCTATGGAAGCTCATCACGTCAATAGCTAGTATGTACACACTAGCCTTAAATATTTTTCTGTCATCATAGGAAAAAAATTATAAGGAATCCATGATACTCTTATCCAGCTGATTGATATATATATATATATATATATATTATTCTAAAAAAATATTAATATTTTTTAATAAGACAATAGGAATGTCCCCTTAACTACTTATATTCTTTATAGTGGAATGAGCACTTAAAATCAAAGTTTTGTTTTCCAATTTCTTAGAGTTTTAAGAGGGGAAAGTTGTGCTTCAGTACTCTCTGTTCGAACAATTTATATTCGTCATCCCCCTCCTTCCAAATAAATAAAATGACTACCACGAAATTCTAATTAATCAAGTTTGACTAAAGTGGTGTCATTTGTATGCAAGTATCAACAATGTAAACCTCTTCTAAAATTGTAGCACGCTCTAAGTGCAAAATAAGAATTTGTTTATTTAAAGGATAAAAAGAAAGATTATAAAAATAAAATAAAATAAAATAAATTGAAGTTAAATGTAAAATGTGTGAGTTTCATAAAAAGATACAAATTTTATCTTCAATATTTTTTTTCTCTTAAAAAACAAACGCACCCTGAGAAAAGTTGTCCTCTTCTTAAACTTTATTCAACCAAAAACGAGTACTCAAACAATCTATTGCTTTTCTGAACGAATCCCTGAACACAATTTACTTTAATTTCCACAGTAATCGGAGAAAGCTTTGCTCCTTTTGTTTTTAATCCCTAAAGCTTCTCAATCCGTGCTGATGCATTGATACCTGATTTGCTTGTTTTAAAATTTTACTGGTGAAGATGTTTCTGCGCCGTTTATCATAAAAACAAAATAGTGATAATTAAGAGTGAGAGAAAACTCCATCTATTGCTAGAGCTATTATATATTATACTCTGGCTTAATATGTTTATTTTGTTATTTCTATCAAATTGCATGGAGGTTCTGATAAAAAAACAATTACATGTAGGTTTTATGCCTGAGCATATACATTTCAAAGAAATATACACAATAATTAATGTACAAATTCTTTACCATTTCTGTAAATGGTTTTTACTTATACAATAGCTTATAAAATGTCTTCACTTTTATTAAAATAAAAAAATAAAATGTCTTCACAAAAAAAAAATGTATCTTATAAATTGTAATACATAACCAATTAGCAATTATTAGGGATATTCAATTTATTATAATTTTATAATTTTTCAGAATTGTCTTAAAACTATTGAAACTCCATTCTCTTTATATATTCCCAGATAATTAATTATTTAATTAACAATTTAATTTTATTTAAAAATAGTATTAAATTTGTAAACAATTTGTTTAACTTTTTAGACTACCTTGAATTATTGGAATTTCATTCTATTCGGCTAATTAATTAATGCATCATATTTTTATAAAAAAAATATAATAAACAACAATCTACGGACAATCTTATAATTAAAAAGGATCAACAATTTTTTACATAAAAAAAGGTACTATGAAAAGAACTGGAGGAAGTATTAACTCCAATATCTTGTCAATTTAAGTCATAAATAAATCAATTCTCTTATACGTAGTATATAAATAAATAACTCAGCAAAAAAAAATGTATAGAAATAAATTCCCGTAGAACTGAATTTTCCTTATAAATAAATCCATCTAACTTAATTTCAATTAGAAGCTTTAACTAGATTTAAGGAAAAGGATATTACAGCACATATTGGAGATTTTCAAATATATGCCTGTAAAGTAGAGGGAACTGTGAAGAAGTATAATAGTAACTTAATTATATACATATATATATTGACGAGACTTCCAACACTATATTATACTATTAGCATTATAAATTGTAGCCACAGCCCCAAGAAATGAAAGATGTAATGGCAACTGTCTCTCTGCTGTATGTGTGTGTGTATGTTACTACAACGAATGAATCCAAACACTGCCCTCACTGAGCAGAAAGGTAATTAATTATCAAGTACCTACCTGTTCACATGTGTGCCCATTAATCATCGCTACAAAACAACCCACAGCACACAAAAAATAAATAATTATCTTGTCTCCTGCCCTTGCTACTTTCAATTTTCCCCCCTTCAAGAATGTAGGTGTATTCTAGAACCAAGTCTGCTTCTCTCTCTCTCTCTCTTCAATAAGTTAATTACACATTGCTCTTGCAGTCTTTAATTATTACCATAATACTATAATCTTGTATAGCCTTCCATTAGCTCGACTAAACTAAATCTATATTATAGCAAATCATTATTTGATAGCTATTTTAAAATCAGACATTAATTAAGACCATCTACCCTGAAATTTTTAGTTAGGGCAAAAATTTAAAGTAAATAATGCTTACATTAGGTAGTGTCTATTATTAAAAATAACTACCTGGAATTTTGTTAAAAATAATTGGTTTGACGAAGGTTAGAGGAATTTTACTTTTTCTTTATTATCAACATAATTTGTAAGGGATCATTGAGATGTCAAATGGCCCCATTAGACACATTATTTGGTTTCATATTTCATAAAATGTACAAAGGAGCTATTATTTGGAGAATAATCAACAATACGTGCTTGCCTTTTTGCCTGACTTACATAATGATTAAGAGTTCAAAATGGGTTTTATTCTGGGAGAAATGACAAAACCATTGCATTGGAGGATGAAAAGATTGATTTAATTGAGCAACAAAACAAATTAGTGGGTTCCAAAACTTCAATATTAATATTAATAAAGCCCTGACTGCTGAGTATGACAATTTTTTATTATCAAGGTATTCTAAATCAAACAATGGATTTGATTATTTCTAAAGATTATTTAGATATTCTTTATTTTTAGTAGAATTATATCTATTTATATATAATAAGTTTTATGTGTAAAGAGATTTTAAGATTATTTGTTTCGTTTGAATTATCTAAAATAATTCATTTTTTAGAGTCAAATTATATTTAAAAAAAGATGCATATATGAATAACTTTCTTTTACTGAAATATATGAATAACCTATAGTTGTTGATTCTGTATTTAAATCAGATAATATTGTTAGAAATAAATTGAAAAGAATAAAATTTAATTAGAAAACAACTTATTGTTTTAATTATAATATAAAATCTTACTTGTCTGAAAAATTACATACAATAGACTTAATCTAATATTATAATATAATTTTTACCAAATAAGAAAAATAAGTTTTTATTTTAAATTTTACGTATTATCTGTATAAAGATTAATTTTTATAGTATCAGTTAATAAAAAAATTCTAACCATGAATTTTTATATAATTATTATAAAAGTTAATAAAATTTTAAGAAAATTTATATTGATTGGATGATGTAATAATATAAAAAAATATAAAATATAAGTGTTTCTTCATCAAATTTACAAATTTATAAGGAATTTTGTATATGAAATTACTACATTATAATTCAAATATGCACTTATATATTAATCACTTTAAAATTCAAATTAATAAAGTAAATTTTAATTTTCCAATACTTTTTATATACACGATAAAGAGTTTAACTCTAACTAACATACTTAAAATTTGATAATTTATTAATGCAAAATGAATTTATTTGGCCGATGGTGACATGGTGTTTATCGGTATTGTGATTGATAAATGTCATGTGAGTGTAAAACTTAAAGGCCCCATCAGATTATACACCAAGATAAGTGCATGCCCAAATATTATAATTATGGATATCATAAAATGACGTTAATTTTAAAATAATTGCCTATTTTTTTCTTTAAAAGAATATTAGAAATTACATGCATGTCAATTTCTCATTTGAAAAATATTGTATGCTCTTAAAATATGTTGTGCTTTAGGTGATTTCAAAAAACATGTAAGACACCACAACCCATAGAGGCAAACGTAAATAAAGATGAAAAATAAGGAAAATCGATTGAGACTGATTAATTAAGAAAATAAATAAATAGTTCGCAACAGCATACGTTTAAAAATGGCAGCTTTGATTTGACTGATATAGTAGTGACTTGATTGAAATTCGCACTTGGTAATTCGTTTTCAGCAAAGATAGATTGATCTGGAATTTTATTGTCTAATATTAGTTTATTAAGCTAATACAGTCTATAAGGTCAAGCATTAAGGTTTGTTTTGGCTCTAAATACCTTTGCCATGCTTTTGATTGTTGTTACTTATTACTCCTTTGTATTTGACTCTAATTATAAATCTCTTTTTTATTTGTCATGCTTTTGATTGTTATTAATTAAAAAATAATACTCCTTGTATTTTAAGGTTTGAATAGGCGGTTAACAAAATTACAATATGTGCGTTTTCTTGTGAGTGTCTATAAAGATGGATAGTACTATTTGAGGAGATGCACATTCAAAGAAAGAAAAAGAGAAGAGTTAAAAATATATAATTATAGAGTGATTGGTTTTAATTTATAATATAAATAAAAATAAAGTTCTGATAATTTGATTGTAGATTCATTACAAGAAAAATTTTGTTTTCCGATGGACTATTTTCCACGGACACAATTCCGTCAATTTTTTTTTTATTTTCCAAAGGATATTACCAACGGAATTAATTCTATCGAAAATTATGAAAATATCGACAAATTTGACTGACGGTCTATTTTTCCGTGGGAGTGTTGATATTTTCGACGGACCTTACCCATGGATTAGGGATCCGTCGGAAAATAAAATTTCCCAAAACAAAAGAGGTTTACCTTAGGTGTTTGAGTCATTGTGGTCTTTTGGTATTCTTCTCCGCCTCCTCCCCCATTTTCATTTTCCTCGTTGTCAGATGATAGCGTCTTGGTTATTGTTGTTGGTATTTGGGTCTATAATTTCAATTTCTCTTTCCTGTTTGCCCTCACCCTAATTGATTTTTGTATTTCTTGTGTCGTAATGAGAGTCACTCCATCGCGCTAAAGTTGCTATTGCCGTCACGTCATTTGAGCCTACCATAAGTGTGTCCTCTATGTCGTTCTGTTTGCCTCATTTGTGCATTGTCATTCGCCTCAAACAGGTATCTCCTAAATTTGTGTTTGTGTTTTGTTTTGAGGAAAAACAAAGTGAAACGAGAAGTTGTAGGATGAGGGGTCATGGTCCAAGTAAATAAGGTAATCTTTTGTGTAAATGATACCTTAAATCAGTGTAGGAATGCCCAAAATATGCATACATCAAATGAGTGTTCCATTTGTCGGATTAAGTATCATTATGATGTTGAGTTTCTGGGTGTCTCTTTGACTGGTTTTTCTGGAAAAAATTCCCATTTCTATATTGCATTTGAAGTCTGCTAACTATTTCGATTTTGATTCATCTGACTTCAAAGGACCTATTCCTTTGTTTTCATTCAATTTTTTCATCTATTTTTATCTTTTTGTTATTGTTATTTAGTTTTTTTTTTCTTATTTTGTTAATGGATATGATATGAGATGATAATTATTATCTAGTATGATTTTCATCTCCTTCGAATTTTATTTACTTAATTTTGTTGTCCATCATTATAATAGGGAACTCTTGCTACTAAAATATGATCAAAATTCTTGCTACTAATAATAGAGATTACTCTAAGATTATGTATTACTAAACATGAAAATTCCTATTATTTTCTGTAATATACAAAATATGAATAATATTTTTTAGAATCGTCATTGGATGTCTCATAGATGTTATAGTGGTAGAAGCAGTTTGAAAGAGTCTTTTGTCGAGGGAGTTGAAGAGTTTGTAATGAAAGCTAGTCAGCAAGAGTCGTATCACAATGATGGGGGGGGATCAAATATCCGTGTGTTAAATGCAATTGTACTACGATTTTGGAGGATAGAGTTGTGAAGGTTCACCTATACAAAAATGGTTTCAAGTCTAATTATTGGATTTGGACTGATCATGGTGAAGACATGTCACATATTGATTTAAATGAGGGAACCAGTTACATGGATGCTTCAACTAGTGCAGAATATGTCGGTCAACATGAAAAATTTATGTTAATGCAAGACATGATGTGTGATGCTCTCAGGCAACCTTAGACATTTGAAGTTCCAAACTCAAATAATACAAAAGAACCTCCAAATGAAGAAACTCAAAGATTTTACAATTTATTGGTGGAGGCAAATGAGCCATTGTACGAAGGGACAATAAACTCAAAATTATCAATATCAGTGAGGCTTTTAGTTTGCAAGTCCAACTAGAATGTTCTTGGCCAATACTTAGAGTTTATTTAAAAAATGCTTTTAGATGCAACACCTATAAAAGATGGTCTACCGAAAAAAAATTTATGATGCAAAGAGGTTAGTATCAAAGTTGGGATTGGAGGCAAAGAGGATTGATTGTTGCGTGGATGGCCGCATGTTGTATTATAACAATGATGGAGCCTTAATTGAATGTAAATTTTGTAACAAGCTCAGGTATCGTGCGAAGACTATTGGAACAAGCAACAGAAAACCAGTTCCAATAAAGGCGATGTTTTATTTGCCTATAATACCAAGGTTGTAGAGATTGTTTGCATCAATGCAGACTGCAAGCCAAATGTCATGGCACTATGAGAATAGAAGATCTTTGGGCATGTTATGTCATCCATCTAATGGTGAAGCCTGAGAGCACTTTGATCGGGTACATGCAGATTTTAATATTGAAACGCAGAATGTGCGACTCAGTTTATGCACAAATGGATTTAACCCATATATTCAAGCATCCGCTTCACCTTATTCTTGTTGGTCAATCATTGTTACCCCGTACAATCTTCCTCCATAAATGTGTATGACTAAACCTTATATGTTTTTTAGTTGTGTCATACCAAGCCCATTTAATCCAACAACTGTCATTAATGTTTATTCACAACCTTTGATTAATGATCTCAAGAAATTGTGGAGTGGTGTTTTGACTTATGATGTTTCAAGAAAGCAAAATTTGGTGATAAGGGCAGCTTTGATGTGGACTATTAATGATTTTCCTGCTTATGGAATGTTGTCTGGTTGGGGGACACATGGTAGACTGACATGTCCGTATTGCATGGAGGACACAAAGGCCTTTCAATTGGCAAATAAGGGGAAAAACTTCTTGGATTGACTATCATAGTAGGTTCTTACCTAGTGATCATGCATTTAGGAAGAACAAAAATGCCTTCAAAAAGGGGAAGTAGAAAGGGATAAGCCACCGCATATGTTGACACCTACACAAGTTTGGCATAGGGTTAGAGATTTGCCAAAAGTCATAGAAACTGGTCTGCCACCACCAAATGTACATGGATATGGGGAGTGGCATCATTGGACAAAAATAAGTATGTTTTGGGATCTTCCTTATTGGAAAAATAATTTGTTGAAACACAATCTTGATGTTATTCACATATAGAAAAATTTCTTTGACAACATATTCAACATTGTGATGAATGTCAGTGGTAAGACAAAAGAGAATGACAAGGCTTAGATAGACTTAGCTTTGTATTGTAGGCATAAAGACTTGTAGTTGAAGTCAGGGGATAACGGGAAGTTATTAAAGCCAAAAGAAAATTACACTCTAACTGCAGACCAAACATAGTTAGCCTGTCAATAAAAGAACTATGAATGTTAGATGGTTATTCTTCTAACTTGGTCAAATGTGCCAATGTTGATAAGGGAATCATTCATGGGATGAATAGTCATGATTGTCATGTGTTCATGGAGTGTTTACTTCCTATTGCTTTTAGCTCATTGTCGCCACATGTCTTAAATCCACTTATTGAAATAAGTCATTTGTTCAACGGTTTGTGTTCTACAACTTTGATGGAGGATGACTTGAGTAGAATGGAACAAAATATTTCATTCATTCTGTGCAAGTTGGAGAGAATATTCTCCCCTAGTTTTTTTGATTCAATGGAACATCTACCTGTTCATCTAGTATATGAAGCTAGACTCAGTGGACCAGTCCAATATAGATGGATGCATCCATTTGAAAGGTACTAAGATGATTGTTGTATTTTATTTAAAATTCATTTGTTTAATGCTCGTGAACGATGACTTGGTTTTCATTAAAATTTGTAGATTCATGGGCAATTCTAAACAAGCAGTTAAAAATAAGGCCTGAGTTAAAGGATCCATTTGCGTATCTTACATACATCGTGGGACAACTTATTTCTGTTCTCATTATTTCAACAACTTTATGTTGTCACCGCACAATATTAGGAATCAAACTTCAATTGAAGTTGAAAGGCGTCCACCAAAGTTATTAGTGTTTGACCAACAAGGTTGTCCTTCTGGGAAGGAGTTCATTCACTGGTTAACTGATGATGAGAAAGATAGTCCATGTTCATGTGTTGATTAACTATGACGAAGTTAAGCAATACCTCGAGTAAGTTTCACAATGTATGCCCTTTGGATTTCAATAATTATGGTTATCAATTGCATTATACTTCAAATATTGACTCCTAATACATTGTATTTGAACAGTTCATTCTTGCAATTTCAATCAAATGCCTTTACTCGTAATCTACATGCAGATTTTCCTACTTAGTTCCAGGAAAAAGTATGTATGTTATTGTATATTTTATTTTGCTACTTTATGGTAAATAAAATATTGTTCATACTCTTTATATTCATAGGTAATAAATGAGCCTATAAATATGAGAAACCAACACTTTAAGGATTTATCGTATGGTCCGATAAGTTACGTTAAAGAATGGCACACATCATTTGTCAATGGGTACAAATTCCATACTCAAGCATGGACTGAAGGGAAAAAAATGATAAATAGTGGGGTTCACGTAAAAGGCCTTACAGAAGAAACCGCAGATGATTTTTATGGGGTCATTCAACATATATATGAGCTAGAGTATAATACTAAAAGTTATCCTAAGTGAGTAGTATTATTTTATTGTCAATGGTTTGATCCAGCGAGTAAAGGAACAAGAGTTTATCCCAAATATAGCACAGTGAAAATTTGAATGGATAGAATCTATAATTTGTTTAACCCATTCATCAGTGCACATAATTTAAGGCAAGTGTATTATGTGCCATATCCAGCAACAAGAAGGGACAAGTGTGGTTGGTGTGTTGCAATTAAAACGAAACCAAGGGATTACATAGAATTCGATCATGAACAAGATGATGTGCCTTACCAAGTTGAGGAAATATCACATGTCAACGAAGTCATTGAAGTTGAAAGTATTTCTGGATTGCAAGATTTAAGAGGTGGTGTTGAAGAAGTAGACCCTACTAATTTGTTAACAAATGAAGAAGAATTAATCAAATAATTTGAATGGAGAATCAAATAATATTGAACAAGACAAGGAGAATTAGAAGATGACTTTGAAGTTTACAATTCTGAAAAGGATTAGACATTGATGTTTGTTAGTCAGTTATAATGTTTGTTATTAGAGACATGTTTGTTTTCTTCTAATACTTCAAAACTTTGTTAGTGTATTTTAATTTTGTTGTGATATGGAAGTTTGTTAGTTATCTAATTTTCATTTATCCCAATATTCTATTTGAGCGTTTATGTTATAATATTATTTTCTATATATAGATATGTCATCAGGTGGTGCTGACCCTCCCCAACCCCCATCACATGATTCCAGTGGGAAAGGGACAACTGCGAAGAAAAAACGATATATGGTTAGACTATTACCACCTCGAGGTAGTCTGCCATCATCTACCCCATTCCCGTCTTTTGAGTTTATGTCAGTTAGGCCTCCTGATGTTGCACCTACACCATCTCCACCTCTGACTGAAGTTAGACCATTTTTATTTCATGTTAATGCACGTGGACCATCCTCAGCACATGCATCCACACCATCTCCATCCTTGGTTAATGCACGTGGATCGTCCCCAATACCTACATCCACACCTTCCCCATCCCTAGTTGTAGTCAATGTGCCTATAGATGAAGATGCTACAAATTTGGCGATGGAAGACCCCCCCCCTTAATGATCGTCCTATGGTTACGCTAATCAATGGAGAGTAAGTATTACAAAATTTATATGATACATCATATGATATTTTACTATTTTGATTAATTATTTTTTATATTTAGGTTTCATCCATCTAAGGTTGCGGCAAAGGTTGTCACTTTGTCCATTAGGCAACAATTTGGTTAGCCTTGGCCTACATGGGGAACGATTCCAAAAGATCATCAGGAACTTTTTTCCTCGCATTTTAAGGTATATTATTTTTCTTTAATGAATTAGTTCAAAGGTTGAAATGGATAGTAATGCCGAATTTTTATTTTATTTTATCTGAAGTTGTAAAATTCGTATTTTTCTAATTGTGTATAATTTTATAACTTTGTTATACTTTAGAGAAAATTGGTCTAGAGACCCAAGGAAGAGAATGAAATCAAATAAAACTTTTAACTCAAAAGCCTCTCATAGACTTTTTGAGATGTTTAGGGATGCCCGAAATGAAAATAAAAGATCATATTGAATTGGAGATCATGTTTGGAATGATCTGTTATCACATTGGAATGCACCAGAGTATTGTTCCAAGTGTGCACAGGCAAAAAAAAAAGGCATCTGAAAAGGGTAGGTGTATGCACATAGGTGGTTTTATCAGCTTGCAGGATCACGTCATTTGCTTGGTATGTACATTAAAACTATAATACATAGTTGTTTATACTTGTTTAATTTACCACTTAATATTTATTTTATAATGTTTGTTAATAGTCAGAGGAGTTTGGTCGATCTGTATATGTAGATGAAGTCTTTCAACAAACTCATTTACGAAAGGATATTGGTCAATTTGTCGATGATAGATCTAAAGCAAACACATGTGATACAATTATCTTGCATCTTTTTTTTCTACCCTTTAAAATGTTTATTATTTTTATGAAATAATAATTGTTTATGAATTACATGAAGAATTTGAGGCTAGACTATCTCAAGCTAGGTCTGATGTTGCATTAAGTGTTGGTGAATCACAACTCACTCCTTTAGACCCTACTGAAGAACAAAGACTTAGGAGTTGATGTTGGGTTGCAGCTGCAGGACGAAAGCGTAAGGGACATCTTTATGGTACTGGAAACCTTGCTCATACTTACAAATGTGAAAATGACAACTTTATGCAGCATACGCAAGGATCTTCCAGTTGTGCTGAAGATGCAGCAGAGATTAACTGACTGAGAGAGGAGCTTGCCATTCGAAGGAAGAGATGCATGTTTTTCAGTCAGTTATCCTTCAGTTCCTATCTCCTGAAGCGCAAAACATTATTCATCAACAACAACAACCTCACCAGCAGCATCAGGACCAACACTAGCAGCATCAGGATCAACACCACCAGCACCAGTAGGATCGCAACAAGACCAAACAGATGAACATGATGACCAACAGAGACACTCTCCTTATGACTATTTTGATTACTGACTTAGCAACACAAAATTACTATTGACAATTGACATTGACATTTTACATTGTGTGTTTGTTTTACATTTATTTTCAATTTAACTTGATGATTTACTTTAATCTATGTTTTGGATTTATCAATTTCAGTATTTCTTAATTATAAGTATGTATTAATTCAAATTTTTACGGTAAATAATATAAATACATAAAATAATTGCTAAATTATCAATGAAAAAATTGAAATAATTAATTTTCGAAAATAATCCATGAGAAATTTTCAACAGAAAAATCGATCGGAAATAACCCATGAGAAATTTTCGACGAAAAATATCGACGGATTTTGTCGTCGGAAATTTCCGACGGACAAAAAAAATCCTTCGATTAATATTTTCTACCACCATTTTTCCGGCGAATTTTTATCCATCGGAAATCCGTTGGAAATTTCAAGTTAGAGACAAATTTTTAATGTTTCCGACAGATTTTGGTTGTCGGAGAAAAGCTTTTTTTTTTTGTAGTGATATTTGTTTCTTATCTTGTGGAAAAATAAAAATGTAGTGTATTTATTATTATATACTCATTACATGTTTATATATGATAGAGTTAGATATTTTAAACACAATTTATAACTACAACCTAAGGGAGAGAAAAAATACCTAAAAAATGTACTTCATAAACACAAAATAATATAATTTTTTAATCAAATAATTATATATATTTTTATATTTATTTTTCTAGTTCCTTCCAGCTATGATCCCTAGGTCCTTTGCCTCTTACCTAGGCCCAAGACTCATTGTTAGCAATACGAGTATTGCTGATAACACCAACAACTCAGAAGCCCAAGAGAATTGTAGCAAAGTCAACAGCAGGCCCATCAGGATAAAAAGCAGACCCACTTACTTGACTGACTATGCATAGAAGTTCAGGAACTCAACACGTGCGATAATTTCCCCTATGCACAATAGGACAAAGTTTGTTAGGAGATATTTCTATTTTTGTTAATTGCGTGGTGTAATTGGTTATCCAATTCTGTTATGACATTATATCAGATAACCTATAAATATCAAAGGAAATATATGAATAAAGCAGAGGAAAATTTCAGTCCATTTTATTATCTTAGGAGTTCTCCCTTGTTCTCGAATACAAGGATTCCCTGCTACCTAATTCGAACCATAACAGCTGGTCTGACCTGCCATGGCTGAGCATGGTACTCGCAAGACCACCACCGATCGTTTAGAAGAAGCTTTAGCCCGCCTTACCCTCCACCACGAGTCCTTGGCTGCCCAACACTCCGACCTTGCTTCCAAAGTCGCCATCTTCCTCAACAAATTCAGTCACCCACAACCCACCCCCGCGCTACCTCCACCTGCATCACCTAAACCACATATCAAATTAGAAGTACCCAGATTTGATGGTCGAGACCCACTGGGATGGATCTTTAAGATCTCTCAGTTTTTTGATTATCAGTCAACCCCAGAAGAAGAGCGAATTACCTTGGCTTCGTTTTACCTCGATGGTCCAGCACTCAGTTGGTTCCAGTGGTCTTACCGCAATGGCTTCATCACCTCTTGGTCTGGCTTTCTGCAGGCTCTCTAGACCAGATTCGCTCCCACGCACTACGAGGATCCTAAGGGAGCCTTATTCAAGCTCACCCAGTGCGGCACCGTCAATGATTACTTGACGGAATTTGAGCGCCTTGCGAATCGCATCATCGGGTTGCCCCCTCCTTTTTTGCTCAGCTGTTTTATTTCCAGGTTATCGCCGGAAATCCGTCGGGAGGTACTCGCACTCCAACCTATCTCCCTCCCTCAGGCCACTGCCCTGGCTAAGCTACAGGAGGACAAAATCCTCGACCGTCGCCACCCTTACCGACCCAACCCACCCTCTCCCTCGATCACTCATTCCCTTTCCCAACCCCCACAAACCCCTCCCGTACCACCCCGTCAACCCTTTATCCATTGCTCTCCAGAAGACATGGCCCTCCGACGAGAGAAGGGTTTGTGCTATAACTGCGACGACAAGTGGAGCCCATCCAACAAGTGTCGCGGTCGAATCCTCCTTCTCATCGCAGAACCCGACGACCCACCCGACCTTACCCTACCCCAAACCCTCGACTCTCACTCTCTTACCACAGACACCCCTGAACCTCCCCCTGATGACCCCACCCCCCACATTAGCTTCAACGCCCTTTCTGGGTTGACAGCCCCGACGACATTCCACCTCTTTGGCTCCCTCAACCATGCTCATGTCACTGTCCTCATCGACAGTGGCAGCACTCATAGCTTTATACAACCTCGGGTTGCAAAATTCCTTTCCCTCACTCCCCTCGACACCCCATTGTTATAGGTAATGGTCGGCAACGACACCATTTTAGAGTGCCGCCAGCAATGTGCCGCCACCCCTTTGATACTCTAAGGTCACAAGTTCCAGGTTAACCTCTACCTCTTACCTATAAGCGGAGCTGACATTGTATTGGGTATAGATTGGCTTAAGCAATTTGGGCTCGTCATTACTGACCACACCACCCTCCATATGAAGTTCACCTACAATGGCACACCCGTAGAATTAACCGCTGACGTTCCCTTTGGACCCTCTACTTCCTCTGCCAAACAGCTCCGCCGTATGTTCCAAACCAATTCCACCTCTTCCTTCTTCCACATCTCACTCCACCCAACTTCTCAGCCTCTGGAACCCATCACTACCCACACCATTCCCGAAATTACACACATCCTCTCCAAATACCAAGCTATCTTCCTCAACACCTCTCCCCCCCCCCCCCCGCGACATAGCCCACCATATCACTCTCCAACCTTCCACCGACCTAGTTAACGTCCGCCCATACTGCTACCCCTTCTTTCAAAAAGCTGAGATTGAGAAACAAGTTGCAGACCTTCTTTGTGATGGCTTGATAAGGGTCAGCCATAGCCCCTTTTCTTCCCCTGTTCTATTGGTCAAGAAAAAGGATGGCAGCTGGCGTATGTGCGTGGATTATTGAGCCTTAAATTCTGTCACCATCCGTGACCGATTTCCTTTACCAACCATTGATGAACTCCTGGACGACCTCGGCAAAGCTTCATGGTTCAGTAAATTGGACCTTAAACAGGGCTTCCACCAGATACTAATGGCAGAGGAAGATATCCCGAAAACCGCTTTCCGGACACATCACAACCACTATGAGTATCGTCTCATGCCTTTCGGGTTGTGCAATGCTCCCTCCACGTTCCAGCTTGCTATGAATTCGGTCTTACAACCATTCCTGCGCAAGTTTACGATGGTCTTCTTCAACGATATCCTCATCTATAGCGATTCCCTGCAATCCCACCTCCTTCACCTGGAACAAGTTCTGCAAACTCTTCTTCATCATCAGTTCTTCCTCAAGCGCTCCAAGTGTTTCTTCGGTGAACGCCGCCTGGAGTATCTGGGTCATGTTATCTCCGGTGAAGGCATTGAACCAAAGCCTTCGAAGATTGTTGCCATGACACAGTGGCCCGTTCCTTCTTCCATGAAGGACCTTCGTGCATTTTTGGGACTCACTGGCTTCTACCGCCGATTCATCCGCAATTATGCTGCTATTGCTTCACCGTTGACAGCTCTCCTATGTCGCGACAACTTTGCCTGGTCTCCTTCTACTCAATTTGCTTTTGATCATCTCAAACAGGCCATGACTTCTGCCCCCGTGCTAACGCCTCCAGACTTCACCATTCTGTTTATCATTGAAATGGACGCCTCCGGCGTCGCCATGGGCACCGTACTAATGCAGAATAATAAGCCAATTACTTACTTCAGTAAACAATTCACCCCCAAGCTTCAACGAGCTTCGACTTACACTCGCAAGCTCCATGCCCTGACTGCCGCAGTTAGTAAATGGCGCCAATATCTCCTTGGTCACAAATTTGTTATCCTCACCGACCACCAGAGTTTGTAGGATCTAATGACCCAAGTAATTCAGACCCCAGAACAACATTATTACTTGGCGAAGCTCTTGGGGTATGATTACCAGATCAAGTTCAAGCGCGGACATTCAAATGTTGTCACTGATGCTCTTTCCCGTGTCCAACCACCCCTAGAGGCCACGTGTTTGATCCTCCACGTCCCTCAGCTCGATTTTATGCACCAATTGCGCCAATCATTGAGGGCCAGCACAAAATTTCAGGAGAAGCTTCGTGCCATACAAACTAGCCCCACTGACTACCCTGATTTTCTTATCCATAATGAATTAATCTTCTATAAAGGGAGCATTTGGATTACTGATGACAACCCCTTTATACCCTCTCTGCTCAATGAATTCCCCTCAACCCCATTGGGTGGTCATTTCGGTGTTCTGAAAACCACCCACCGCTTACAAGCCAATTTCACTTGGCCCAACATCCGTCGTGATGTTCGTAACTACATCAAGCACTGTCAGATTTGTCAACAAACCTAACCCATCCCTGGCAAACCGGCCGGCTTATTACAACTATTACCGCTTCCCTTTGGCGTTTGGGAGGACCTTTTGATGGATTTCATCACCCATCTACCCAACTCCCAGAATCACACAGTAGTCATGGTGTTCGTAGACCGTTTCTCTAAGGGAGTCCACTTTGGCGCTTTACACTCTAACTTCACGGCTTACAAGGTAGCCAATCTCTTCCTCGACATCATCTGCAAACTTCATGGGTTCCCTAAAAGTATTGTTTCATATCGCAATCCCATCTTCGTCAACCAATTCTGGCGTGAATTATTTCGCTTAAGTGGCACCACTCTGCACCTCAGTACAACATATCATCCTCAATCGGATGGTCAAACAGAAGTCATCAACAGAGTCCTTGAGCAGTATCTTCGCGCATTCATCCACGATAGGCCTGCTGAATGGGTCAAGTACCTTCCTCTAGCTGAATGGTCATACAACACCTCCCTGCACTCCAGCATCGAGTTCACCCCATTTGAAGTTATATATGGCGAACCACCACCATCTATACCCGACTCCCTGTTATCCTCTTCCAACAACGAAGCTGCAAAGTCCCTTCTGCGTGATCGTACTTCAGTGCACCAAAAGCTCCAAAATTGTTTACTCAAGGCGCAAAGTACTATGAAACACTTTGCTGACATGAAGCGCTGGCCAGAATCCTTCGACGTTGGCCATTGGGTCTATGTGAAACTTTGCCCGCATCGCTAGACTTCCCTTTCCGGCGGCTCGCAGTCCAAACTTACCAAGCGCTTCTTTGGACCATTCGAAATCACAAAGCGAATTGGTCTAGTTGCTTATCGCCTGAATTTACCAGCGGCCTCAAAGATACACCCTGTCTTTCATTGTTCGTTACTCCAACGATACTATGGACCCATTCCCCCGGCCACTCATAACCTTCCCCCTACAGCTCATGGCAATCTGCCCATCCTCGAACCACTGGCTATTTTGGCACATAAGGATGACAACACCACCTCCCCATCAACTCCTTTGGTTCTGGTGCAGTGGAAGGGTTTGCTGCCAGAGGAGACATCATGGGAGCCATTGTCAGCTATCTCGGACAAGTTACACCTTGAGGACAAGGTGCCTTTGCCAGCAGGAGGTATTGTTAGCAATACGAGTATTGCTGATAACACCAACAACTCAGAAGTCCAGGAAAATTGTAGCAAAGTCAACAGCAGGCCCATCAGGATAAAGAGCAGACCCACTTACCTGACTGACTATGCATAGAAGGTTCAGGAACTCAACACGTGCGATAATTTCTCCTCTGTACAATAGGACAAAGTTTGTTAGGAGATATTTCTATTTTTGTTAATTGCGTGGTGTAATTGGTTATCCAATTCTGTTATGACATTATATCAGATAACCTATAAATATCAAAGGAAATATATGAATAAAGCAGAGGAAAATTTAAGTCCATTTTATTATCTTAGGAGTTCTTCCTTGTTCTCGAATACAAGATTCCCTGCTACCCAATTCGAACCATAACACTCATCCGGAGGCATAAGCTGCTATTTTTTTATTTTATTTTTATTGACCAATAAGCTAAACAAAAGAACCATTTCTCTTTAATCTTAATGCATATGGGGAAGTGGGGAACATCTTTTCTGTCAAGTGAGAATTTGAATTGGATTGTGCTTATTTAACATGCATTGTGGAATTGGGTCTTTTTCATGCATGCATGAAACATATCACGGCCAATATTATAAAGGATCCATTAGCATATATAGTCATGCCTTTTATTTGTCTGAGATTTATGCTTATCATTTTTTTAATGAGTTTTACACAGCTAAATGTTGCGAAACGTGTTGCATATTGTTCTGTAATTCTGTTGCCTCCTTTTCCAACTAATTCTCCTAATGTAATTTTTAAACAAAAATAAATTAAGATGTGTGCAATTATGTTAGTTGTAAATTAAGAAAAATTATTATATAGCAGTCCAATCAGACAAAATGAATATTAATCTCAATAGTGTAAAATTTGAAACTCTATCTCGTGACTGCTCTTTTCTCCCAATTATTCATTTTTTATTTTTTTTATTTTATTATTTCCCTAGAACAGCTCTAACGTAATGCATTTTGGTACTTAACCTCAAGAGAATGCGGTATGCTACTCAAATACAACAGTTTCTTTTTATCCATTCCATTCTATTAGTGATTACGACCTGCATGAACTATTCAATATAATGGATATCTTTGCAAAGTGTTTGAGCCTTTGAGGACTTTAAATAGGTTCTTGCATTCATTAAAGAGTGAGGAGCTTAGAAAAGATAATATTACCTTGGTACTTGTAACATACGTAGGATTGAGCTCATACAAACAAGAGTAAAAGTTATAATTTTTAGTTAGGTCAAATCTTTTTCTTGAGTCAATAAAAAAAGACTATGATTTCAACTTGACTCCGAGACAACAAAAAAATTTCCTCCTTGCTCAGACCTGTAAGAGTTCCGCGTCTTTTTGGAAATGGAACACTTGGCTCTAATACAACTAAATCCACACTCACCCTACATTTGTTTAGATGAAAAGAAAATAGTTAAGTAAAAGAGAGAAAAAATTGAATTCAACAAAAAAAAAAACGAAAGAGAGAAAATATTGAAATTTTGTTTCTTATGTTAATTAATTTTCTCTTCAATTAAATAAAAGAAAATGTTTTTTTTTTTTTACTTTCTCTCTTTTTCTCTTTAACTATAGACATTTGAGTTTGGGTATATGTATTAGTTGCCACGTTATTTTATGAAATGAACTGAATAGATGAGCATGATATTTTCTCACAAGCTATGCTTTTAATTTTGTGAAAATTAATTACGAGTTTGGGAATTAACTTGTGTGTTTGACTGTGTTTATGGGATTATATTTAAGCTCAACGGGTAATTGTGTTAAATTACAGCAAATAGGTGGAAATAGCTGTACATAGGGATAAAATTACAACAAGTAATTGACATTCTGCCTTTTAAATTATAGTTTTGTTAAAATCATTATTTTTGACATAATTTTCACATTTAGGACCCTTTTGTTTTAAGTTAGATAGATTTAAAAATACTTAATTTACGTATACCCCAAACTAATCTCATCTCAACCATGTGTATATATATATATATATATATATATATATATTCTGCTGGACAGTGTGTCATGCTGAAAAAAATTATTGGAGACTTTTGTCAATCAGGCATTTGGCTGTTGATCGGGCATAGGGCCATAACTTTTTCTACGTAATATCAAGCATTTATTAGTTTGATTTAAGTCAGCTTGTGCCTTGATAAATTGGTAACAACCAAGATTACTTGCCAATAAGTACGGATAAGTTTTATATGCAGAATCATTATATTCTTCAGTGGCTATATTCTGTCTGGGAGTAATTAGATCTCTTCAAAATTCTCTGCACGTGTCTCATAAATTACTACCGTACATTATCACCAATTTTGTGGTTGAACTCAAATTCTCCTTAGGGTAATTTTTATTGTTAACACAATTATTTTTTACTCACCAAAAAAATTATGCTTATGCAGTTGTTAATTAATTTGGAAATAAAAGAGTTAGTCATAATTATATGTTACGTACTTGATTCGACCTGACCACTCTAGCATTTCTCTTAATCATCTACAAGCTAGGCTCTTAGCCTAAATTGAGGTGCTAAAAACTGGCCTTAATTTAGCTTGTGAATTTTCAAAAATAATAATAATAATAATAATAATAACAATAAATAAGATTTTTCTCGGATAAGTTAGTGCTATAGCTACTGGACAAGACAAAACCCAACATATAAATCTTCTTTATAGGCAGAGTATATATGAAGAGCCATAGAGAATTTGTAGAGAGAAGATTGAGAAGCCTTAACAGACAATGTCTACGCAAGCTCGTGAGAGAGAGAATTTCAGAAACTGAGAAACATCTAGCTAGGTGGGTACAAACAGTGTCTGGGGAGAATTTTGTCTATATTTGTGCACTAACTTAGGCATACCATCACATTTAACAACTTATACCTTACTAGTTATTTCTGTCATATATATAATTATTTCGTATCAATTGGCTTAATACCTAGTTGCTTGCAAGTTCTATTTGCATAAAGTGAACACTGTTTGATTGAACATGTTTTAAGTGTTTTTGGCTGCCATCCGTTTTAAGTTAGTATTTCGATCTTGGTGTGTTTTGTTAATGTATATATTGATCATAGGTGACTGTTGGAAAGCTGACTTAATTATGGTCACCACTCTTGTTGTGCATTAATTGTTATATCTTTAAATTGATTTAGTTGCAGCCTCCAACACTTTGTTAGGGGTATTATTTAGTCTCTTATCGATTAATTGTTTCCAATTGGGTGTCGTGATGTATTTATTGTTTTCAGTTTTTTTTAGGATTATTAATTGATTTATGTGCAGGTATGTAATTAAAAATTATTTTGAAGTTAAACAATGTTAGTCATGTGCAAACTTGCACATAAGTAAATCAATTAGTAATAGTAATAAAAACAAAAAAATACATCACAACATTCAACACGGAAACAAACCTAACCATTTGGTGTTGTGTTGTACCAAATTCAATCTCTAATTCCTTTTTCATCTTAGGTAAGACACTAGCTTCCCAAGCAGCTTATGCGTGTGGCTTCGACATTCCTCCACAACATTAGCTTAAGGAAGTGTTTTGTAAAGTTATTGCACAAGTGTCTAGACCAAAAAAAAAAAACCAATGACAGTCGAATGTCCTCAATTATATTTCTTAGATTTTGACATAATATATAACTGTTAGGATCAAAATAAAATCATTTAAAAAAATTTAAATATCAAAATGAAATTATTTGAAAAACAGAAATAACCAAACTAGAATTATTAAAATGATATAATTTCAATAATATATCACACATCATATCAATCAGCGTCAATGAGAGACGTCACATTTTTCTATTAACATATTTAATATTTTGATTAAAATGGACTAAAATAAGATCTTTCAAAGACATAAAAGATCAAAATAAAACTTCTAAAACTTAATGAATCAAAATAAAAGAAATACTAAAATATAAAAGACTAAAAGTGAAATTTAATTTAACCTTTAGATAAATGTTTACTCTTAAGATATTAATTAAAGAAGTTATAGTATGATTTTTATTGACATACACAAAATTATATTATCCTTAATATTTTTTTACGTTCTCTTGTAATTTTTATAATAAATATTTTTCATTTTAGTTCTTTTTAAGTAGTGATCTAATGACACCAATTAGCAAGATCTTATAATGTATATTTATAATAAAGGAATAGCTAGGTATATATCTTCCTGTAATGATGGCCAGACTGTTAGAAGTCATTAGCTAGTTTAAATTAGCCAATTCTAGCGGCCTAATATTGACCAGGTTATTGGCCTATAAGAAAATTGAAATATGTCAGAGAAACTATGAATAATAAACTTATTAAGGGATTTGGTTTCAACTTAGAATATGACTTAGCATGAGGCTCACGTTAGGAGCATGCCATACAGAACCAAAGGAACACATCAGACTCAGGAGATACGATATATATATATATAACCTACCAGAATATGCGTATAAAATACACACATGGCATGAACGAGGCTTGCATGCACAAACATGCTTACGCTGCTAGCTACCTAGCTAGCATCTGAAAATCAGGTTTTAATGTCTCGAATATAATTAAAGTCAGCCCTACAAAATGAAATGCTACGATAATTTATATATATATATAGTCTTATTAACGAGTGTTCTAAAAGATATTGATTAAAAAATTAAAATTATTTATTATGTAAATAATAAGAAAGGATAAAAAATCATTAATAACATAATTTGTCACCTTTTAATAAAGATATTTTTATTTTAAGTTTCTTAATCAATATTCTTAGAACACCGATTAATATATATATATATTTCTTTCTAACAAGAAGCTAAATTCTCTAGCCATGATTATTATTTTGATACCATAAAATAATATATTATTCGGGGGAAGAAGAATCCTATATTGTGCACGATGTGTTGGGGCCTCTAAGTGGGGCCTGTTTGTGCATATTGACAAGTGATGTTCAAGAAGAGAGTCCAAAAAGGACATGCCACGCCCTCCTTAATCTGTTACTTGACATGAGAGTTGCGAGTGACATTCAGGTTCACGGGCTAGGTTTGTTCCAGTTACGAAACAGAACAAGTAGTGCATTGTAAACTTATTTTGGTGGAAAGAAAATCTGATGGGAAAAAATTCCATGAGCATATCGTACAAAGCGGGTTTGTCTCTTTTCCTCACATGATGGATTTAGCCAGCAATATATGTGCACATAGAAACAAACCAACCAAACTGCATCACAGATGAGAAACAATAAGATCATTTGCACATAGACAACATTTTTTTTTTTTTTTATTGATACAACATTATGTTTTCCGAGTAAATTGGACTCTGGTTTCTTTCTTAAGTAAACTCTTGAATATCATGGAAGAAAAATATGTGATTGAAACTAAAGGTGGCTGAGATCAGATTCTTCAGCAAACATTAATCATTACCATATAACATCGTTAAAAACAGATAGAAAAAATTGGGTCACGTGAGATTAGTTAATATGAGTGGCAACACCCCCCACAAAATAAGAGCCTCAATATTGGTTGCAAAACAATGAGGCTAGGAAGTTTAATCAGTGTGACAGTGGCGGGTGAATGAAACGATTGGTCACCCACTAAAAAATTGGCTGCATTTCTAAACTTTTCTAGAAAAGCTTTGTTTCTGTTTTTTTCCTGATGGTAACAAGAAGGGTGACTAAGCATATTGTAATTAATGGCTTTGGAAAATAATGATGAAGTTATTGACTAGGATTGAGTAAGTAGATGCATTTCCCCATGAAAGTTGGAGATGAATTATTCTTTAACAATGGTTCATTAGGAATAATATATCAGTTTGGTAGTCATTTTCACAATAAGAAGCCTTTAAGAGCTGACAAATAATTACGTGGACTTTGTTAATTCACTATATAATGTTACATTTTTTTATATTTTTAATGTAAATAAAGTAAATGTGTTGAAATGTATATGTATGTATCCTTTTTGTTGCTCTTTCATTTTATGTACAAAGTGTATAAGTAAAGAAAAGTTAAATATATCATTTTGAATATTTTTAATTATTGTAAAAAAGTAAATATTAAATTGCATGTTTTTGAATTTCTAATATGTAGTAGTTTCTTTTAATAATATCTTTTATTTTTACACTTTTTTTCTTCCTAATACGTACTGTTATTGGATATGATAGAAAATCGTTTTTGTTGTTTTGTTATTTTAAAATAATGCAATGAAGATAATATATAAATACAATTGTTGTAATTACATTAGGCCAGGTCGGTTTGACATAAAGCACATTCTGCATGCTGTCTGTCAGAAATAGTTGAGGGTGGGGAAGAGTTGAACATTGATTACTTACATGTTTTTTGGAATTTATTGCACAATCTGGTGGATGGCATTTTCGAATAAACAGTCGTTTTATCAAGTACAGTACCCGTTTACTCCACCACATGTATTTTAATTATAACTTTTTATTATTATTAATATTCTCTATAACTATTTTAATGATTAAGAAAAAAAATTAAAAAGTGGAATAAAATAAATAATGTAATGGATACCGATAAAGATTCACATTAGATAAATAATGTAATTAATATGATGTTTGGATAGTATGTACAAACAAATTTAATTAAAAGTGTGTTTATTGTGTTAAATAGAAATTATTAAAATAGTCGCAAACATGTTATAGAAAATCTATACTTAAAAAAAATGTTAGAACAACAATAACCAAAATTATTCAACCTTTTTTGAACCCTAAGTATGAATATATACATTTTACTTTTTTATAGTTTGTCCAAAGAGATATGAAACTCTTTGGGGGTGACAACTCTACACGAGACTCTTCTTTTCTTCTTCGTCCCTTTGTGGGATTCTGAGTTTAAATGTTCTTTTTTTTCTTTGACTTTCTCCATCTCCATGACTATATGCTTGAGTAATCAATCTTGTTTAAAGGATTGGGCCATATAGTCCTTTGATAGTTGTAATGGATATATATTTGTGAACTTTATTTCTATATGTGCAAAGTGTATTTTTCTATTTTTGATTCTTTTCTTATTGAACTTAATTATACAAATTGTTTGATCACTTCTTTGCATAACCTTAAGTGTTTTAGAGAAGGATAAAAGATGAACCTAATATTGGAACCATAAAAAAAGAAGAAAGTAGGCTTTAAATCATGAAATTATGTTTATATTTTTTGAGAACCAAATGAATTAAGAAATAACACAATGAGTCTAACTGAACATATAACTATCACGAAAATAAGAAGGTGACATCTTGTGTATAGTCAACAAGAAGCATCACCCTGATATACTCCTTCTCTAAAATGGGTATTTAGAATCGGTATAAGGGTGGTTACACATAGGGTGTCACTTCTTGTATGAAAAACATTAGATGTCATTCAGAGTGGCATCTCTTAAATTCTAGTTGACAAAAATTACTGCTACATATAAATAGTCTTCTAAAACATCTATACTGATAAATAGTTTTGCAAAAGTACTCATTTTTGGTTTTAAAAAAATCAGGCTATAAATAACAAAAGGGTGTTTTGGGGAGAAAAAATGATAAACGGGGTGTATTATTAAAATAGAGGGATATAAATAACAAATAGTCCAATAAAATAAAGCAATGCCCCAAATTGATTCAGAATGGACATAGCCCAGTTTAAGTGGCTAGACTGAAACATCTCAGTAGCCAGAGGAAAAGAAAGCAAAAGCGTTGTTGGCAGGCGAGCCAAAATGGGACGGTGTACTTAGTAAAATTGAGAATGTAAATAGAAAAAGACCTTTCACTAATCTAGATGGTGCTTGACGGGCCGCTCTAGCAGTTGAGCCCGTTAACTTAGAAATTACACGGCAATTGATTTCTATATTTCTCGAATTACTTCCTGCACTCCTCAAATTGCTTCCAAAATGCTCTCTGAAAATAATATGGGAAAGTGCAGAAAAAAAGCGCCAAATTACACATAAAAAGTTACTGGAAAACTAGCACTATGCCCAGCCCAAAAGAGGACACAATTTTCTTTTTGTAAGTTTAAACAAATTCATCCCATATCACAAGAATTGTGTTATGTTGAATTAGTATTTTTGGGGTATATTGCTTGGCATAGAAAATTTTGAAAAAGGAAAATAAAATTTGAAAGGTATTTAGGAAACTTTAGTGAAAAAGGAGAAGGAGAAGCATATTTAATAATAACGAGAGGTATGTGTATCAATAGTCAAACTCTAAACATAATAAAAGAAGATTATAAATTGGAGTGGAGATTCATTCGTTTTAAATGGGCTCAAACAACCAAGTTCGTTCTAATTGCACTCCATTTCATTGGCTCAGAAGCCTTTTTTTTTATCCTTCACTTTCAAATTCTTATTTTGACTTATCGTTGAATTGGCTCAATTTTAAAATGAAAAAGGAGTAAGAGAATAAAAATAGTTATTACTTATATATAGTTTAATATACTATTAAGCTATTGGTTACCTTTTTTAGAGACCACCTGTAAGCTAAGTATATAACTTATGCAGTTGCATGTTCAATATTTAAATTTAAGGATTTTTTTATTACAAAGCGATTTTTTTCAAAATTAGCAAATGAGGATATTTTTAAAAAATATTTGTTTGGGGATAAGTCATAACACCCACCACCACTTTGGACCCACAAGTCATAAACCTTTAATTGACTTTTACATTTATTTGTTTTTTTAATTATTTGGGATGAAGTCGATTAAAAAAACAATGTAAAAGTCAATTAAAGGTTTATGACTTTTGGGTCTCAAGTTGTGATGAATTATACCACTTATATCAAACATGTATTTTTTAAAAAATTTATTCTCATTGTTAATTCTGAAAAAAAAAACATTATGCTCTTTTGGTAAAAAAAAGTGAATTTCATATCACTTAATTATTGGATTAAGGCTGCTAATTCATTCACACACTTAGTTGTAATTGTTGGTTACTTTAATAAAATATCAATAGGAGTTATAAGGTTGATATGTTGATTAAAAAAAAAAGTTGTGCGTTCAAATCTTTTCTACTAATATTCTAACAAAATTAACAATAAAAAAACTTTAATAGCATATTGATCAATTTTATTAAATTTTTTAATTTTTTAATATATTTACTATATAACATAAGAAAACATAAAAAAGATTAATATAATCAATTAGATTTTATAGAATTTTAAAATACAAAATCTTTTTTACTTAACATTTTTTAAATTTTGATATTATAATATAATCAAGTAGATTTTATAGAATTTTAGATTTTGTCAAATAATTTTAATATAACCAAGTAGACTTTTTAATTAATTATAAGAATAAATTTTACTCATAGTTAGTACAAAATTAATGGTTGAAAATTGTAATAAAATTCAATATATAGGAGTATATAATATGTAAATAATATATAAAAAATAAAAATCTAAAACTAATTATAATACTATATTTTATTTTAATTAATAGTTACTGTATAAAAAATATATTTTATCTTTTAAATTTTGCTCTAAATTGGAGAAAAAAAATTAACAAATAAAACCACTTTTTTAAATCTCCCATTTTTAATTTTGAAAGGCGTTTTCAGGTTTGAAGGGAGTGTGGAAGCAGAATTGTCGTTGCATATTATTTTATGATCGCCACCGAAACAAAGTGCATATTCATTCGTGGCTTCAGTCACAACCACCACTTTCTCAAACTCAGTTCCACGCTGTGAGGAGAATGCACTTTTAAGATCAACAAGTACATTCACATGGTACTGATACTATAACTATTATGATAAAATTCATTAAATGCGTATTAACAAACCTTATCTTTTCCGAATAGTCGATATTTGACCATCTCAATTAGTAATCAATCATTGGGTTTATCGAAGTACAACGTAACATCTCCTAGGAAGTAGGAATCAAATCCAATATCCCATATCGTGACTTGATCTTTTATTAGCAGATGGGCAAAATCATAGTATTATAATAAGACTTGTTCTTTTAATTAGCAACGATGCTTGCTTCTCGCAATACTATTCCTCTTACGTTGTTGTTTCATCCTCGTTTGACACCGATTTGCCGCCATATTTTCCTCCAATTCCAAATCTCTTCTAGGTTTACGGCACTGAACAAAATGGGCAAAATTGTCAATTCGAGCACCGAGTCTTCACTTGCAGAATCATCTTCATCTGTTGCAGACTCTGCTGTTCGCAAAGACCCTGTAAGACTCAACTCCCTTTTTCTGTTTAATAATCATTTGCGTTACTGTATTAGAGTTAAATTTTCTTTTTGATGCCATTTTGTTTTCTTAGGCTAGTTAATTTTCACGCATTATCTTTTTTTATTCTTCTACTAGTAAGTTATAAGTTCCTTTTTCATTTTCTGTTTTTAATTTTTTAAAATTGTTTTCAATTTTAAAAAATTAGAATTTTGAAAATATGTTTGATTTGACTTTTTGTTTTCTGTTTTTAAAAAATAAAAATACTAAAAATGCATTTTCAAACGAAAATATATTTTTAGATTTGTTTAAAATTACATTTTTTATCATCCCGTTTTCATTTTACCCACTTAAAGTTTAAACTGAAAACGAGACTTTATTATTTTCAGTTTTTGGTTTGTTTGAAAAAATATTTTTAAAAAATCAATCAAACGTATTTTCGTTACCATTTTTTATTTTCAATGAAAATAAAAATAAAAAACAGATAAATCAAACATCTCCTAAGATTTTCAATTTGTTTTTATCAGTTTTAATTTTTCAGTTTAAAAGGCATGAAATGAAATAGAAGAAAGAGAAAGGGAGACAAGGGAGAGTTTATGGAAAAGACTTGAGTTCTATCTTTGTACTTGGTAACAAATTTTTGAAATGGGATAAATAACTTTTTAGATGTGAATAAGTACGGACTCAGGATTAATTTTATACTTGATCCAAAAGATCAAGGTTAGTAAGAATAATGTGACGGGTGGTTACCAAAGAAAAAAGAAGATTATAAATTAAGTTTGCTTTTGAAATGACAATCCCAATGATTTAGTATCGATATCCACTCTGTTGTTGTTGCCAAGCTCCTCCCATACCCCAACTATGGCGATGGCCCAAAGGTCTACTTGAACAACGAGATCTCTCAACATCATCTATACTCTGATCCAACAAACGTTGTCATTTTCTTATCCAATTGGGGCAAATGATGACAAGCTCAAGTTGTGTTCTCTGTGTTAAGAATTTTCCTCCTCATTTGATGTGGCAAAATTTTATTAGGTTCTCTCAGTCAATTACAATGACAAGGAGAAGAATGTGGTAAAAGATGATTGGAGTTGACGAGAAAAAAAAAATTCAAATTGAAAATGTTTGCTTTTGGTCTCTGTACGTGAATTTTTAGTATGTATTTAGTTTTTATAAAATTGAAATATGTTGCTTGAAGTTAGGCTCAATTAACCTAAACCAAGCTTTAGGCTAAGTGGTAGTATATTTCAAGTTTACAAAATAAAATCATACAAAATTTTTGTAGAAACCAAAAACAAATATTTTTAATTTTATATGAATAAAAAATATATTTTAATCTATTTTTTCATCCTTAAAATATTTATTAAATTTTTTTTACCCTTTTTATATATGATGAGATTTTATTACCATACTAATCAACATAATTAAAGTGTAATACCTACTTAAGTGCATGCTATTTTAATTTTATTTTAAACTTGATTGAGAATATTATAAGATATAATATAAGATTAATAGTAAAATTAGTACACAGTATAAAAATATAATTAATAGTAAAATTAGAACACAGTATAAAAATATAATAATTGAAACTAATATGAGCTTAAAATTAATTAAAAAAATCTCATTATAATGATTTTAAAATTAATAAAATTTATATGAAAATAACATTTAAACATATCCAATGAGAATCATCATGCATGCTAAGTTAGTTAAGTTTTAATATAAGTATCTTAAAAGTCATATTAAAGGATCAATCTTGATGTTGTACATATTATTTTAGGGTAAATAATCATTGTGGTCTGTCAATATCACTTAAGTTCTTGTATTAAAATTTCAAAAAAAAAAATTTAAAAGTGTAATTTGTATGTTACTTTAATGTTGTTGTTAAAATTAACACTTTTATTACCTACTTTGTTAAAATTAACACCTTTATTGCCTACGTAATAACACACTATTTTCCTACATGATAGTTTATGATAGACACATGATAATTTAGTACATAGGTAACAGCTAACAACATATATACGTAGATGACAAGTGACAATTCAATTACTGTCACCTTGAGTCTTAACTGAACTATTATGTGTATATCGTTAACGACAACATTAACCATCATGTAAGCACAATCGTTAGCTTTTACGTTATGTCACTCAATGCTTGTTAATCTTATGTGAACCACGATAAATTCATATGATACGTATCATTGCAAATGCCATTATTGATCATACACGTTGAACTATATATAAAACGTAAAAGTTTCTTTATTAGCTAGGGAAGCACCAAAAAATTTCATGATTCACATAAGGAAATGAGACAAGCTAATAAAAAGGGGATCCCATTGGTGTTGGCAAGATAAGATTCTCTACTCTTGATTGAGATTGAGTATTTCATTGCTCTTGTTCAACGGGGTTCATCAATCAACTACAACTTCCCTTTCAAAAGAATTGATTTTTGAAGTTATTTACATAAATTAAAAATAAAATTAATAAGTATAAAAATTATTATATTTAATCTAAAATATTTTTATTCAATAAAAAAAGTGAGTATAGTTTACTTGTATTTTTCATTGAAATACTTTTTGAATTGACTTTAATAAGTATAGTACTAATTATTTAAAACAATTTTAAATAAGAGTATATATATAAAAAATTAATAAAATATTAAATTTATAAAACCCCAATAATTCTAACATAAAAAAATCTTCCATAAAAAAATCTAAATCATCAATATTTTCTTGACAAGAAAAATGATGATAGGTCTAATAAATACATGTGCCAACATGATGAGTTAGATGCGATGAGATCTCGTTGAGGTCGATTTCAAGGTCAGAACATGCATCGTGGTTATGGTGGTGCGGCGGTGGCAGCGTGTTGAGGTTGTGACCGCCATCAATGGGATCGAAGAGTTTCATGATAATCATAGAGTTGGTGTTGAGTGACACAACAAGTTTGGATTTTAAGTTTGAACCATTGTGTGTTGGATTTTGTAGAGATTGTTGTTGCAAAGAGATCAAATTGAGGTTGAAGGCAAACAAGAGAGAGAAGAGTGAAATATGAGAAAAAGAAAAGGAAAAAATAAGGATGAGATTGTATTTGTATTGCCACATAGACTCAAATCTTTTTCTCATGTTTGTTTCTTTTTTTCCTTCACCTCAACTCCAAAATTGAGAAAATAAAGTGGAGAATAGAAAGTGAGAAAGAGATTTACCTTGTCTCATCCTTGTTTTTTCCTTTTCTTTTTCTTATATTTTTCTTTCTCTTTCTCTATTTTATTTGTTCGCTTCAATCTCAATTTGATCTCTTCGCAACAACAATTTGTGTAAAATCACACGCACAATGATTCAAACTTAAAGTCCTAACTCATCGTTATGTCTCACAATGTCAACTTTTTGAAGATCACAAAACTCTCTGATCCCACCGACGACAACCACAACCTTAATGTGGCACAACCACCGTCACCGCACCACCACTACAACCAACTTCTTCCTCTTTGTTGGAATCGGCAAAAAATTTACTTGATTTTTTATTATAAAAAATTATTATATTAAAATTGTTTACTAGTTATGGTACAATGAATCGGATGCATAGCTTTATTCTTTGATCTTTTATTCCAAAAATTTATCATTAAATAAAGACTGAAATCCTTTAATTTTAGCCATCAATTTATTTTGCACCTTTATTGCTATCCCGGCCCGATCCATCTACTTCTTGTTCCCATACGTCCCTCGTTCAAGATCATCCATTTTTTTTTTCGACAACGAAGATCATCCATTTTATCTCTAACATTCCATATGAAAGTTGTTGGCATATATATCTTAATGGCCTATTGCTTTCGTATTTGGGGATGTTTTGTCCTTTTTGAGAAAATGCTGTCTTCATGATGGGTTCAGTTCAGTGTCTATTATCTCAAATTTAAAACGACAACCAATAGCCAAATATATATAAACACGTACACATCAATGATGATGGGAAATTTGTTGTGGAAATCCTACTCCACAAACAAAAAGAAAAGTGCCAATAGAATGTTGAAAGCCTACACATTATTTGGCTCTCTGATGTGGAAAACCTACAATGTTGAAACTGAGCCTTTTCTTCTCGTATATATTTTTCTCTATAAACAAAGTTTATGAATTCATCATGATATGGATACATTTAGTTTAATAATATAATATTCGTTATTACCTTGCTCAGTATAGATTTTTTTTTAAAAAAATCAGGCTCAGTATAGATTTAGTATATTTTTTAATTTATAGAAATTGAATATAATATCAAAAAATTTATAATATTTACACAGTCTATTCAATCAAATAAATTAGACTCCCTTCATGTATATATTTAATATATATGCCAACAACTTTTAATTTGCTTTTTATAATGGGAAAAGATAATTTAATTAACTTAAAATTTACCTCTTTTATGAATAGATGTCTTAAATTTTAATTTTTTTTCCTAATTCATCCTTAAAATTTATCTTCTTTATAAATTAATACCTTAAACTTTAATTTTACCTAATTGATACTTAAATTTAATCTCTTTTTGCACGTATATACACCTTGATTTCAATTTCATCTCAATTGATCCTTATAATTTATTCTTTTTTTTACAAATAAATAAATTTCTTTAAAAAATCCCTCATATAAAAATTGGGGTTAAACTATTAACAAAAATAAATATCAATTATTTATATATTTATTTTAAATCCCAGTCTTTTTTACTTTACTTTTATAAATTAATTTTTCAAACATTAAAAATAATAAAAATGAGAATTATAAATCAAATAAAGACTTTTTTATTATTACTTATTATTTTTTCCTACATTCATAATTTTTTTGTCATATTTGAATAAATGGAAAAAAAAATTATAACAAAACAAATAAAAAAATAGTGAATAGTTTAATTTAAGATAAATCATTTAACTCTAACTTGACAGGAATGCCTATTTCTAAAAAAATTAAATTGTTAGGATTAATTAAAATAAAATTAAAGTTATGAGTGTCTATTTAGAAAAATGATAAAGTTCAAGGATTACTTGGAATAAAATTAAAGTTTTTAGTATCTATTTATAAACAAGATAAAATTAAACTTTAGAGCGGCTATTTATAAAAAAGAAGTAAAGTTTAAGAAAATTTAAATACTCTTTTTCCTTTTATAAACCAAGGATTATTTACAATGGAAATAAATAATCTGTTATAGGTACGAGCATGCCCCTAATTTTAGAAGCAACACCAAATTTTTTACCTATCCCCTTTTTTTTCTCTTTTAAATTTGAATGGAAGATACAACAATTGCATAAATAAAAAAGAATTTACACCATTGCCTAACACTTTTAATATAATAAATTTTAAAAAATTACTAGTTCAAAATTTTTATCAAATGAAAAAGTGTAAAAGTAATATGATATTTTTAAAATAAATTGAACCCTTAAAATAAAACAGTCAATTTAGTTACTTTTTTTTTTAAAAAAAGAGAGATCATAGCATTTTTTCACCAAAAACAATTATACTTAAACTGGATATATATATATATATATATATATATATATATATATATATATATATATATTATGATTATTATGGTGACAAAATTATTGCACTTATGGACCTAAGACACAAATTAGAGACTTCTAACTAAACAATTCTATATCATTTAATAAATATATTTTATATTTTGTATATTTAATACAATTTAATGATTTTGGTTTTATTTCCAGGTGGTGATACAAATTTTTAGACTCATATTAGTTAATGTATATTCTCCACTAAGGATGTGCAATGGGTCGGATCAGGAAACCACCTCTAACCTAACCCTATGGGTTAATATTTGGGCTCCAAACCCGTCCAAATTACACTCTCGGTTTGAATGGGTTTCGGGTTGGGCCAATGTCAGGTTCTCGGATCAGTTTGAGCGAAAACCCGTAACTCATCAGATCTGGTTATCCACAATGGTAGATTGCATTCGCACTGGTTTCTGCACTACTCCTTTTGCGATGGTTCTTCTCAATGGTAGATTGAGTTTTGACGTTGGTTCTTCACAATGGTAGATCATGATTTGTGTTGGTTCTACACGGCAACAGATCGCATTTTGTGCGATGAAATCTATGGTTTGTTCCTCTTTTGGATCTAGACAACAACATGAAGTGAGATTAGGTGAAGGAAGCGAAGGAGAAAGGAGTGCGACAACGCAGTTTGGTTGGTCGAGAAAGGGAAAACGAAACCAAAGAGGCAGAAAGACAAAAGAGTGGCGCTAGCAAGGAGAGGCAAATAAGTGACACTAAGCAAAAGCCATTGATGGATGACTATGCGAGAGCGGCGCTAGGGTTACTAAACACTATAAAACTTGTTGGATCGAGTGACCTCAGAATAATTAAGAAGGGGGGTTGAATTAATTATTCCTAAACCTTTACTAATTAAAAAATTACTCTTCTAAGGCTTTTACTTATGTTGTTAAGAGAATATAGAGTATAAGAGAAACTTAACAGAAAGTAAAAGCGGAAATTAAATGCACAGTGGAAAGTAAAAGAGTAGGGAAGAAGGAAACAAACACACAAGAGTTTTTATACTGGTTCGGCAACAACCTGTGCCTACATCCAGTCCCCAAGCGACCTGCGATCCTTGAGATTTCTTTCAACCTTGTAAAAATCCTTTTACAAGCAAAGATCCACAAGGGATATACCCTCCCTTGTTCTCTTTGAAACCCTAGTGGATGTACCCTCCACTAGAATTGATCCACAAGAGATTTACCATCTCTTGCTCTTGTTCTCAGTCAAACCCAAGTAGCTGTACCCTCTACTTGTACCACAAAGGATGTACCCTCCAATGTGTTGAGACAAAGATCTTAGGCTGTTAAACCTTTGATACTTTGTGAATGGGGATACAAAAGAATTCTCAGACGGTTAGTCCTTTGAACACTTTTTTATTAGGGAATGTGAAGAATCAAAAAAATTCTTAGACTGTGTCGTTTTGAATTATTTGACAAGGGAGAAGGGAGACACAAAAGAATTCAAGCGGTTAGTCCTTTGTTTTTTTTTGGAAAAGGGAGAAGAGAGACACAAAAAGAATTCAGGCGGTTAGTCCTTGGCGAATTCTTTTTGGCAAAGGGAGAAGAGAATGAAGAGGATGAATAACACAAGTTTTCAAGGTTTAGAAAACCAGAAAACTTCAGAAAGCTTTTGGTACAAAGAAGAAGAAGAAGTTCAAAGAGATTCAAGGCTTGTAAAGGATTGATTGAATAAGTGTAAAAGTGTATTGAAAAGCAAATCAAAGTCTTGCTTTTATAGACTCTTCATGTCTGGCCAAGAGGACCATTTAGAAGAGTTATAACTTTTAGAAAAATTTAAAACCAATTTGAAAAAGTCAAAAACCTTTTGAAGAGTTACATCTTTTGATTTATTCAGAAACAAACACTGGTAATCGATTACCAAATTAGTGTAATCGATTACACAAAGCTTTTGTGTGAAAGGATGTGACTCTTCACATTTGAATTTGAATTTCAACGTTCAAAGGCACTGGTAATCGATTACCAAAACATTGTAATCGATTATAGCTTTTTGAAATTAATAGGAATGTTGTAAATTCAATTTAAAAACTTTTTCAAATCCATTTTGCTACTGGTAATCAATTACAACAATATGGTAATTGATTACCAGAGAGTAAAAACTCTTTGGTAAACATGTTTTGAGAAAAACCATGTGCTATTCAATTTTTGAGAAAAACCTTTTCATACTTATCTTGATTAAGCCTTCTCTTAATTCTTGAATCTTGATCTTGATTCTTGAGATCTTGAACCTTGAATCTTGATTCTAAACTTTCTTCTTGAGTCTTGAATTCTTCTTGATTATTATCTTGAACTCTTGAATTGTTCTTGATTCACTTGAGTTGTTCTTTGATTGATCTTTGAGTTTTTTGTCATCACCTTTGTCATCATCTTTTGTTATCATCATTGTTATCATCAAAACACCTTTGAATCACCTTTGATTCTCCATGAAGCTTTGCTTCTACAAAACTGATTACATAACCTTATTTAGGGAATTTCCATTTTGCTGGTACACCCAACACAACATATGTAATTCTCATATTACCCTTCCATAATTGATTTACAGATTCACAATTCGTAAGTCAATTACGGATCAACAATCCATATGTCATATACGGATCAACAATCCGTATGTTACATACGGATTATCGATTCATAATTGACTTACGGATTGACTTTCGCGTTATTAGTATTACGTTCTAACCAATGAAATTAATAAGCTAATTATATTATAAAATAATTAATATCATTATATATAACACTAAAACTTTTAATGTATATTTAATGTACATGTAAATTTACACAATAAATTTTGTGACAAAAGAATTGTTTATATAGATAGATAGATAGATATTAGAGAGAGAGAGAAAGACAAAGATGTTTATATATTAAATTAATAATAATTCATTTTTTTTGTCATATATACAGATTGATATGAAAATTTATATTTTTGATAAAATTTTATCTATTCTAAATGAATCTGTTTTATTTGATAATATAAATTAATATTATTAATTGATAAATGTAGTAAATGTTACTATATAAATAATTTCTATAGTAAAATATGTTTTAAAACTTTTTTTTAAATGATATTTTTAAAAAAATTATGTATCTTTAGGTATTAATTTTTTTCATGTTTACTTTCCATTTACTAATACATTTTTAATATATAAATTAATGTATGTTTTAAATTTATTAAATACTATATATTCATATAATATAATAACTTTTCAGTATATATTTCATAATATAATATTTAATGATATTATATTATGAAATATAATATCATTAAATATTTAATGATATTATAATAACTTAAAGTAAGTTATTTAATGGTAATTCTTTTTATAATATATTTTTTTATTTTATAAAAATATTTTAAAATCATATTTAAGACAATTTCTAGCTAGTTAACTAACACTAAAAAAAGTCTTTACACTAGTATGTTAAAACTAAACTCCACAAATTAACTAGTACTATTGTTTAAAATTGTCTTCATTAGACTTTCTTGTTTAAGAAAATGACGCCACTTTTTTTTTCCTGGAGATAAAAGATGTCACTAAATATAGTGCTAAAAAAGGGGATTGTCTAAGGTAGAAAAAAATGGAACGATTAATATTCAAATTCAAAGTAATTTATATTTTATATCAATACATATTTCCAAAAAAATCCTCCCCATTGTTTACGCATGTGATTTTTTAGTAAATCAACTAGAAAGAAAATTGTGTCCTTTCAAAAAAAGAAAAGAAAGAAAATTGTGAAACTGGCACATTCCCCGTTCCTGCTATTATCCCTTTTTAGCAAAAGTCCAACCTTGCAAGGTAAATTATAGTCGGGTACGGAAAGGAGTTTAATATTAGTATAATATTATCATCTAATAATAAATTATGATTTGAATTATTTTATAATAATTATTTTAAAAATTAATTAATTTATTATGATTGAATGCTTGAATAAAATTTTTTACACTTTTATACTTTCAGTACATAATATTTTTTCTATAAAAAAATATGTTTCAGTTCAGCAAAATAAGGGCAAAACCTTACTAGTATTTTATAATTTTAAGATAGTAAACTCCTTTGCTAAAAAAAAAAAAACATAATTTTAAGACAGTAAATTCCAAAACCGTAATTTTCACCAACTTCAAGGGTCATTCCAAGTCCCACATCCATCAAATCTCTCCTCATCATCACCCTCTCACCATTCATCTCCATATATAAGACTTTCCCATTTCTCCTTCTTTGTCATTCTCCATTTACATACTCTCTCATCCGATTCGGGTCGGGTTTGCATTATCGGAATACTTCGCCGGAAAATTCTTAGTCGACGTAGCGAAAATGGCGGTATCCCTAGTGACGAGGCTCGTGCGGCGGCGATCGCCGTCGCTTCTCTGGCGGCGCAGCTTTTCTATGTCGGCAGTGGATGCCGAAAAGGAAGCCGTGGTCGTGCCGGAGCTTCCGCCGTTCGATTACTCCCCGCCGCCGTATGCGGGCCCCACCGCTGAGGAGATTTTGGCGAAGCGCAGGGAGTATATGAGTCCTTCCATCTTGCATTCATACAAGAACCCCATGAGTCCGTGCTGCACACGATTATTTCCCGACAAATAATTATGAGTTTAACGTTGATCCACTTGAGTAGTGTATAAGTAACTCATCATTTAAAAGTTTTTACCATGTGAACCAGTTAATCTTATAATTTTTTATTTAATTTTTGTAATACAAAATTGTTGTATGTTGGTTGATTAACAACCATTAGTTAATTCTTTTACTCTTTACCAACTTAGTATTTTTCTATTTTCTGTTATAGCATGTAAGAGTTAATTAGTTTTAAGTTGGTTGCGTTAGTTGGGCTAGAAATAGTACTTTTATTTCTTCTTCTTGCATAGCCTAATTTTGTAGAGAGCTTTGTACATAGAAAATTCTGCAGAGATTGAATAAAAGTGGCTACTGAGTTCTGTGCAGTTTTTTTGGTTCATTTTTTTTTTTTGCATTTTGCTTATTCTTGTTCATACAAGAAACTCATTCTTTTGTGAAGAAAAATCTGATCTTGGCACAACAAATTGGTGCGATGAGCATGGAGTGATTTTGAGTTTGATTCAAGAAATGAGCTCGACCAAGTATGAGGTTGAAAAATTCACAGGACAAAATGATTTTGGGCTATGACGATTGAAGATGAGAGCTCTTCTTGTTCAGCAGGACCTGGTGGAAGCACTTGATGGAGAAGCCAAACTTGAAAAGATGAATGCTGATGGGGATAAGAAAGCACTACTGCAGAAGGCACACAGTGCAATTATCCTCAGTCTCGGAGACAAAGTGCTGAGGCAAGTCTCTAAGGAAACAACTGCTGCTGGGGTTTGGTCAAAACTTAAAGGTTTGTACATGACCAAATCTTTAGTTAATCGTCTTTACCTAAAGCAGTCTTTGTATTCATTTAAAATGCATGAAGATAGATCAGTGGGAGAACAATTGGATTTGTTTAATAAATTGATTCTAGATCTTGAAAATATTGATGTCACTATTGATGATGAGGATCAAGCTTTGTTATTGTTGTGCTCTTTGCCTAAGAGTTACTCTCATTTCAAAGAGACTTTATTGTTTGGAAGAGATTTTGTTTCTCTTGATGAAGTGCAGACTGCTCTGAATTCAAAGGAATTGAATGAAAGAAAGGAAAAGAAGTCATCTACAAGTGGTGAAGGGCTGACAGCAAGAGGCAAGACCTTCAAGAAAGATAGTAAATTTGATAAGAAGAAGCAAAAGCCAGAAAATCAGAAGAATGGTGAAGGAAACATCTTCAAAATCAAATGTTATCATTGTAAAAAGGAGGGTCATACAAGGAAAGTTTGTACTGAAAGGCAGAAAAATGGTGGCAGTAACAATAGGAAGAAGGACTCAAGAAATGCTGCAATTGTTCAAGATGATGGCTTTGAATCTGCAGAGGCACTGATGGTGTCTGAAAAGAATCCAGAAACTAAATGGATAATGGATTCAGGGTGTTCATGGCATATGACACCAAATAGATCATGGTTTGAACAATTTTCTGATCAAGCAGATGGGTTAGTACTCCTTGGAGATAACAACCCTTGCAAAATTGAAGGAATTGGATCTATAAGATTCAAGTTTCATGATGGGGCTGAAAGAATTCTCACAGAGGTCAGATATGTACCTGAGTTGAAGAGAAATTTAATCTCTCTTGGTGAATTTGATAAAAGAGGGTATGTGTTCAAGGGTGAAAAAGGAATACTGAATGTAGTTAAAGACTCCATGGTTGTCATGAGGGGAATTATGGAGAATGGCCTCTATTCTGTAGATGGTGAAGTTGTAATTGGCTCTGCAGCCACTGCAATCGGAAGAGTTTTATCAAAAACTGAGTTATGGCACATGAGGTTGGGTCATGTAAGTGAGAAGGGGTTGATTGAACTAGCAAAACAAGAGCTGCTATGTGGGGATATAATGGAAAGATTAAAGTTCTGTGAACATTGTGTCTATGGCAAAGCCTGCAGAGCCAAATTCAATGCAGGACAACAAAGAACAAAAGGTACCCTTGATTATGTTCATGCTGATCTTTGGGGTCCAACCAAGACTCCCTCTCATTCTGGAGCAAGGTATTTCTTGAGCATTGTGGATGACTACTCAAGGAAGTTGTGGATCTACATTCAGAAAACAAAAAATGAGGCTTTTGATAACTTCAAAAGCTGGAAAACACTTGTGGAAAACCAAACAGGCAGGAAGATCAAGAGACTCCGTACTGATAATGGTCTTGAGTTCTGTTCTGAACCTTTCAATGATTTCTATAAAGAGAATGACATTGCAAGGAACATGACAGTTGCAAGCACCCCTCAACAAAATGGTTTAGCTGAAAGATTCAACAAGACCATTTTGGAGATAGTGAGATGTATGTTGTTGAGTGCAGGATTACCCAAGATTTTTTGGGCTGAAGAAACAATGACTGTTGTATATCTCATCAACAAGTGTCCTTCAACAGCTCTGAATTTCAAAACCACTGAGGAGATTTGGTCTGGTCGTCCACCGAGTCTAAAACAACTAAAGGTATTTGGCTGTGTTGCCTATCCTCACATCAAGCAAGACAAATTGGAACCTAGAGCTGTCAAGTGTATTTTTCTAGGATATCCTGAAGGAGTGAAAGGGTATAAGTTGTGGTGTTTGGAGGCTGGTTTTAAGAGGTGTTTAGTGAGTTGTGATGTTGTCTTCAATGAAGCTGAGATGGCCTACAAGACCAAGCCCAACATGGTTCAGTCCAGCACTGATCAGAGTAAGGAAACTGATTCTGAAAAATTAAATGTTGAGGTGGAGACTAAGGATAAACATGCTGAAACACAAGTTGTTAATTGGCCTCTTGATGAAGAAAAATCTGAAGAAGAGGAACAAGAAGAAGCTGACTATGTGTTGGCTCGAGATAAAATTAGAAGGGAAATCAAACAACCTAAGAGGTATGGATATGCTGATCTAATAGCATTTGCTCTGGTAGCTGCTAGTGAAGTTTTGGAGGAAGATCCAAAAACTGTTAAAACTGTCTTAGCTAGTAAGGAGAAAGAAAAATGGCTAAGTGCCATGAATGAAGAGATTAAGTCTCTCCATGACAACCATACATGGGAATTGATTAAAAAACCACCTGGTTCTAGAGTGGCCAGCTGCAAATGGATCTTCAAGAAGAAAGAAGGCATCCAAGGAGTTGAACTAGGCAGATTTAAAGCTAGACTTGTTGCTCGAAGATTCACTCAAAAGGAGGGAATTGATTTCAATGAAGTTTTCTCTCCTGTAGTGAAACACATGTCAAACAGAATTCTTATGGCTATGGTGGCAGAATTTGATCTTGTGTTAGAACAAATGGATGTGAAGACAACATTTTTGTATGGGAAGCTTGATGAGGTGATATTGATGAAACAACCCGAGGGGTTTGAAGTCAAAGGTAAAGAGGATTATGTTTGCAAATTAAACAAATCCCTGTATGGTCTAAAACAGTCCTCAAGACAATGGAATAGGAGATTTGATGAATTTATGGCTAACATACAGTTTCATAGAAGTCACTATGATAACTGTGTTTACTTCAAATTTCCTTCAAAAGTTGAATTTGGGGTATTGCTATTATATGTTGATGATATTTTGATAGCAAGTAACAACAAGAGTGATGTTGAAAAATTGAAATCTGAGTTGAGCAGGGAATTTGAAATGAAGGATTTGGGAGCAGCCAAGAGAATATTGGGAATAGAAATCAAACGGGACAGAAAAAGGAAATGGTTGTATTTGTCCCAAGAGTTATATCTCAGAAAAGTTCTTGAAAGGTTTGGAATGTCAAATTCCAAACCTGTAACTACTCCTATGTCACAACAGTTTAAGCTCAGTACAAGTCAAGCACCTAAGACACATGATGATATAATTTACATGAAAGGTATTCCATATGCTAATGCTATAGGGTCATTGATGTATGCTATGGTATGTACTCGCCCTGACATAGCTAATACAGTGAGCTTAGTAAGTAGGTTCATGGCAAATCCAGGCAAAGCACATTGGCAAGCCCTGGAATGGATACTCAGATATATCAGAGGATCACTTGGAAGAGTTCTGGTTTATGGTGGAGCTAGGAATAGCAAAAGAACAGTTGCTATTGAAGGTTTTGTAGATTCTGATTATGCTGGCTGTTTAGATTCAAGGAAATCTCTCACAGGATTTGTGTTCACTGCTTTTGGCACTAGAATTAGTTGGAAAGCTAGCCTTCAAAAGGTAGTGGGTTTATCAACCACTGAAGCGGAGTATATTGCTCTTACAGAAACTGTGAAAGAATCTACGTGGCTTGAAGGCATTGCAAAGGAGCTAAAGATACAAAATGAAGTGATCACAGTACACTGTGACAACCAAAGTGCCATTGATTTATCCAAAAATTCTGTGCATCATGAGAGGACAAAGCACATTGATATTAAACTGTATTTTATCAGAGAAGTTATTGATCAAGGATCAGTTATAGTCAAGAAGATTTCAACTGATCACAATCCTTCTGATATGATCACAAAGGCTTTTCCAAGTAGCAAGTTTTTCCATTGTTTGGACCTAATTCAGCTGAAGGGTGATTAACTCTTGTTTCTGAAGCAACCACTGGTTTTGTTAATGTTTTGTTATTGAACCAAGGTGGAGAATTGTTGTATGTTGGTTCATTAACAACCATTAGTTAGTTCTTTTACTCTTTACCAACTTAGTATTTTTCTATTTTCTGTTATAGCATGTAAGAGTTAATTAGTTTTAAGTTGGTTGTGTTAGTTGGGCTAGAAATAGTACTTCTATTTCTTCTTCTTGCATAGCCTAATTTTGTAGAGAGTTCTGTACATAGAAAATTCTGCAGAAATTGAATAAAAGTGGCTACTGAGTTCTGTGCAGTTTTTTTGGTTCATTTTTTTTTTTTTGCATTTTGCTTATTCTTGTTCATACAAGAAACTCATTCTTTTGTGAAGAAAAATCTAATCTTGGCTCAACATGAAATTTTAAGATTTAATAAATATTTAAATTATTTTTTAAGAAAAAAATATTTACATTGTATTTTTACTGCAAATATTTACACTATTAGTATTTAGGACAAGTATTATTTACTTTATTTATTAATATAAATATACTTATTATTTGTTGACAAGTTGATATTTTATGTGTCAATGGTACATATTAATTTTTAATTAAATTGTTATAAATTGAAAGTTTTAGCAATTATTTATTTAGTAGACAGCAAGTGAGTAATTAAAAATCTTTGTGTACAAGTTATTGACAATATTGATTGCACAACACTCTAAAAAAATGAATTTAATTGTTATGAATTCATGTTATTTGTGATTAAACTGCGTGCTGCATTAAAACAAATCCACCAAAAATATTCAATACACGCAATATTGGTTACATTCAACCCTTGTTTTCAGAAAACATCTTCCTTGCTTTTACGGTGAAAGTGAATTGGACTTCATGTCATCACAGCATTTGAAACAACAAAACAAACATGATGATGTATCATTCGATAAATGTTTTCGTAGTTAATTAAACAAATTCAGTTACAAAGTCTCGTAATTTACGTTTACAAAATTTAAAAGTGTAAGTAATGAATAAGTTATATAATTACTAAAAACCAATACATATTTAATCTTGATGAATGAGAAAGAATTAAAAGAAATGGTTGTGTGGGGGTGGTGGTGCAGGTGAACATAGTGGAGGGTAAGAAGCAGTACCTGTTCGACGAGAAGGGGAAAAGGTAGTTCGGAGGGATTGCTAGGGTGTGCTGCGGGCACTGTCACCATGATGTGGTGGAGGCCATAGCCAACCAAACCAAGAAGTTGCAGCACTCCACTGTTCTCTACCTTAACCACGCCATCACCGATTTCGCTCAAGCTTTGGCCTCCCAACTTTCCGGTGATCTCAAGGTTTGCCTCCTTTTCCCACACTCTTCTCGTTACAAATCCTTAATTATTTTATTTGGTTTAATTACTCGTTTGATTATACATATTAACTTTTAAACATGTTTTATCCTTAATTCACATGTAATTTTTTTTATTCTGGTCTCTATACATGTTTTAGTTTGATGCAAAAATTAGTATTCTTTGCATTAGATGGACGTGTGTCACTCTCCTTTAACGTTTAAGCAAACAAATATATTTTTAATTACTCGTTTGATTCATGTACATGTAACGTGTAACGTGTGAACTCTTTAACATGTTGGAGTCCGGCACAAGTGTATCAATTATTTAGTTTAGTCTCTGTCTATATTTAATTTTAGTTATTTGAAAGAAAAAATATTTTTAACTATAAATTTATTATTGTTAAATATGAAAACTGGATTTTTTTAGAGTTTTTTAAATATTAAAACTGGATTTTTAAAATATTTTTTGTTTTAAAACTTGCATAATTGTCATAATTTTTATGTTAAAAAATTGTAATGATTTAAATGAAGACAAAAGTGAATGAGAAACGTTACTTTCAACGTTAACAATAATTGTTTCTTTATTCTCATTTGCAAATATAAAATTATATCATTAGCTGGATTTCCAAACCAATAGGGATTCTGGATACATGAGATTTTGTTTTTATTAAGCAGTGGCGGAACTTGAATTCATTGTATGAGGGGAAAAATTATATTTTTATTTTAAGATCAAAGATGGTATGAATTATTCATTGTGAATCATTAGAGGCTGAGAGTCTATAAAAAAGTGTTTTAATCTTATAAGGTATTTGACTACTACTTAAACAATAATAGTTGTAACTACTTAAACAATAATTCGTGTTAACATGTACCTTTTGACTGAACTACTTTTTTTGAGAAGGTGTAACTAAAATGAATTTTGTTAATTTGGTACGGGCTCCAATAGACAAAGAAATCACCCAGACAAATAATAGTTGTTCTTACTCCAAAATTGGAGGATCCTTAGCTCCAATAACCATTAGATGTTAGATATGAAATTCAAAATTTTGGGAGCAGGTGCCACGTAAGCCACTGTCCCAAGAGATGGGCATGTTTTAATGATAGAGGTAGAGTTTGTTATTTTATTTTTAAAATATTGCTTTCTGTGTCCATATATATATATATATATATATATATATATGTTAATGGGGTTCATGGGACTGAGATGCCACTGGTTGCGTGGCATGGTATGATGCTAGCACATGGTTTTGTACCAAACAATAAATAATATGCATATCATTGACATTTGATGGATATATGAACGATCCCTGTTAAGTTTATATCAACAGGATGGACTTTTATTGATGAAAAAATATATAGTACTAAAAAAAACTATATTGCAAATTATGAAATATCAGTTCGGGCTAATAATATAAATATGTGAACTAGATTAGGTTATCTCATTCTTATATATTCAAGTTTAATTTTGTTAGTTTATTAAAGGTTCAACTGCAATGCTTTACTTTTCATAATCTTAAATTTTAATGTGAATAGTTTGCTTTCGACTTGATTGATATAGTAAATTAATTGAGATGTGCGTAAATTTTTTTCCCACCATGACATAAAAAACAAATCTTACACACATCTCGATTATTTAAGCATAATCTAATTGTAATATCACTCAACAACTAATAAATATATATGATTAAATTTTTTTTATATGAATAATATTTGGCAACTGATTATATTTGCTTAACTGTATATTACTTAATTTAATTTTAATTAGAGAATCACGTTTGAAATTACTAGTACAATAGATTTACTAGATACTGTTTCAATGTTAGATATATTTTTTTAGTAACCTTTCAATTTGATGATAATGAGTGAAAGTGGCTCGTGAAAATAGAATTAGTAAAGATATCTATATTTATGTGATGATTATTTGAAATAATAAACCTTTTGTCTTTGTTTGTTATATATTTCACCAGGTGGTGTTTTTCACAAACTCTGGAAAAGAAGCAAACGAATTGGCCATGTTGATAGCAAGGTTGTACACCGGGTGCCATGACATAATATCTCTCCTCATCATCACCCTCTCACCATTCATTTCCCTATATAAGACTTTCCTATTCCTCCTTCTTCCTCATTCTCCATTTCCACACTCTCTCATCCGATTCGGGTCGGGTTTGTGTTATCGGAACCTTCACCGGAAAATTCTCAGTCGACGTAGCGAAAATGGCGGTATCCCTAGCGACGAGGCTCGTGCGGCGGCGATCGCCACCGCTTCTCTGGCGGCGCAGCTTTTCTATGTCGGCAGTGGACGCCGAAAAGGAAGTCGTGGTCGTGCCGGAGCTTCCACCGTTCGATTACTCCCCGCCGCCATATGCGGGCCCCACCGCTGAGGAGATTCTGGCGAAGCGCAGGGAGTATCTTAGTCCTTCCATCTTGCATTCATACAAGAACCCTGTGAGTCCGCGCTGCACACGATTATTTTCCGACAAATAATTATGAGAGTTTAACGTTGATCCACTTGAGTAGTGTATAAGTAACTCATCATTTAAAAGTTTTTACCATGTGAACCAGTTAATCTTAGAATTTTTTATTTAATTTTGTAATACAAAATTTTAAGATTTAATAAATTTTAAACTGTTTTTCAAGAAAAAAAAATATTTACATTGTATTTTTACTGCAAATATTTACACTGTTAGTATTTAGGACAAGTATATATTATTTACTTTATTTATTAATATAAATATACTTCTTATTTGTTGACAAGTTGGTATTTTATGTGTCAATGCTACATATTAATTTTTAATTAAATTGTTATAATTTGAAAGTTTTAGCAATTATTTATTTATTTATTTAGTAGACAGCAAGTGAAAGTAATTGAAATGAATTTAATTGTTATGAATTCATGTTATTTGTGATTAAACTGCGTGCTGCATTAAAACAAATCCACCAAAAATAATTCATACACGCAATATTGGTTACATTCAACCCTTGTTTTCAGAAAACATCTTCCTTGCTTTTATGGTGAAAGTGGATTGGACTTCATGTCATCACAGCATTTGAAACAACAAAACAAACACGATGATATACCATTTGATAAATGTTTTCGTAGTTAATTAAACAAATTCAGTTACAAAGTCTCGTAATTTAGATTTACAAAATTTAAAAGTGTAAGTAATGAATAAGTTATATAATTACTAAAAACCAATACACATTTAATCTTGATGAATGAGAAAGAATTAAAAGAAATGGTTGTGTGGGGGTGGTGGTGCAGGTGAACATAGTGGAGGGTAAGAAACAGTACCTGTTCGACGAGAAGGGGAGAAGGTACGTGGATGCATTCGGAGGGATTGCTACGGTGTGCTGCGGGCACTGTCACCATGATGTGGTGGAGGCCATAGTCAACCAAACCAAGAAGTTGCAGCACTCCACTGTTCTCTACCTTAACCACGCCATCACCGATTTCGCTCAAGCTTTGGCCTCAAAACTTCCCAGTGATCTCAAGGTTTGCCTCCTTTTCCCGCACTCTTCTCGTTACATATCCTTAATTATTTTATTTGGTTTAATTACTCATTTGATTATTATAAATATTAGCTTTTAAACATGTTTTATTCTTAATTCACATGTAATTTTTTTTATTCTGGTCTCTATACATGTTTTAGTTTGATGCAAAAATTAGTATTCTTTGCATTAGATGGATGTGTGTCACTCTCCTCTAACGTTTAAGCAAACAAATATATTTTTAATTACTCGTTTGATTCATGTACATGTAACGTGTAACGTGTGAACTCTTTAACATGTTGGAGTCCTGCACAAGTGTATCAATTATTTAGTTTAGTCTCTGTCTATATTTAATTTTAGTTATTTGAAAGAAAAAATATTTTTAACTATAAATTTATTATTGTTAAATATGAAAACTGGATTTTTTTAGAGTTTTTTTTGTTTTTTTAAATATTAAAACTGGATTTTTAATTTTTTTTTGTTTTAAAACTTGCATAATTGTCATAATTTTTATGTTAAAAAATTGTAATGATTTAAATGAAGACAAAAGTGAATGGGAAACGTTACTTTCAACGTTAACAATAATTGTTTCTTTATTCTCATTTGCAAATATAAAATTATATCATTAGTTGGATTTCCAAACCAATAGGGATTCTGGATATTAAGCAGTGGCGGAACTTGAATTCATTGTATGAGGGGAAAAAAGTTAAATTTTTATTTTAAGATCAAAGATGGTATGAATTATTCATTGTGAATCATTAGAGGCTGAGAGTCAATAAAAAAGTGTTTTAAAAAACATTTTTATTTACTGCTCTGTTTAGAAAGAAAAAATAAAATAAAGCGAACCAAAACTAAGGAGTTTTGTACAAAGTTACTTTTGCTCGGATTTAAAATTTTAATAATTCCTTGATTATCGAGGAAAATTTAATCTTATAAGGTATTTGACTACTACTTAAACAATAATAGTTGTAACTACTTAAACAATTATTCGTGTTAACATGTACCTTTTACTGAACTACTTTTTTTGAGAAGGTGTAACTAAAATGAGTTTTGTTAATTTGGTATGGGCTCCAATAGACAAAGAAATCACCCAGACAAATAATAGCTGTTCGTACTCCAAAATTTGAGGATCCTTAGCTCCAATATTCATTAGATGTTAGATACGAAATTCAAAATTTTGGGAGCAGGTGCCACGTAAGAGATGGGCATGTTTTAATGATAGAGGTAGAATTTGTTATTTTATTTTTAAAATATTGTTTTCTTTGTCCATATATATATATATATATATATATATATATATATATATATATATATATATATATATATAAGTATGTTAATGGGGTTCATGGGACTGAGATGCCACTGGTTGCGTGGCATGGTATGATGCCAGCACATGGTTTTGTACCAAACAATAAATAATATGCATATCATTGTCATTTGATGGATATATGAACGATCCCTGTTAAGTTTATATCAACAGGATGGACTTTTATTGATGAAAAAATATATAGTACTAAAAAAAATTATATTGCAAATTATGAAATATCAGTTCGGGCTAATAATATAAATATGTGAACTAGATTAGGGTATCTCATTCTTATATATTCAAGTTTAATTTTGTTAGTTTATCAAAGGTTCAACTGCAATGCTTTACTTTTCATAATCTTAAATTTTAATTGAATAGTTTACTTTCGACTTGATTGATATAGTAAATTAATTGAGATGTGCGTAAATTTTTTTTCCCACCATGACATAAAAAAATAAATCTTACACACATCTCGATTATTTAAGCATAATCTAATTGTAATATCACATAACAGCTAATAAATATATAAGATTAAATTTTTTTATATGAATAATATTTGGCAACTTATTATATTTGCTTAACTGTATATTTCTTAATTTAACTTTAATTAGAGAATCACGTTTGAAATTACTAGTACAATAAATTTACTAGATACTGTTTCAATATTAGATATATTTTTTAGTAACCTTTCAATCTGATAATGAGTGAAAGTGGTTCGTGAAAATAGAATTAGTAAAGATATCTATATTTATTTGATGATGATTTGAAATAATAAATCTTTTGTCTTTGTTTATTATATATTTCACCAGGTGGTGTTTTTCACAAACTCTGGAACAGAAGCAAACGAATTGGCCATGTTGATAGCAAGGTTGTACACCGGGTGCCATGACATAATATCTCTAAGGAATGCTTACCATGGTAATGCAACTGGGACAATGGCAGCCACAGCTCAAAGCATCTGGAAATTTAATGTAGTGCAGGTATAAGCTAAGTATTTATTAGTTTCATTTTTAAATTTTATATATGATTCTTCTTTTCTATTCTATAAATTCTATATAGGAATTGGTACTACTTACATGAAATCCTGTACAGATATTAACCACAAAACAAACGAAAAGTAATTATACAAGTAGTGTTAAAAAAATGTTAAGAAAAATAAAACAACTATTTTCTTTAATTCTTTGAAAAAAATAATAATTTAAAGATCAACCAGGCCCCAAGTGCACCTAATTGATGACATAGCTGAGTGGATTGTCACATCTTGGTTGCTAACTCATTTTTTAACTGAACTTTCCACAATCAACATCACTGTTTAGCTACAATAGTGGACTGCTGTCACGGATCACAGGTAGCTACACATCAGCCACGAGAGGGATGTTAATATTTAAAATGGACTTTAGTACGTAATTTATATTGGGTTGGAAATTTTATATTGACTAGTTATATAGTAAAACATAGTGTATAATTTAGTAATTGTTGTTGGGTTAATTTATTGGATGATTTATTATCAGACTACTCATGAATGTCTAATCTATGAACAAAATCTATAATGTAAGAACTAAAACTAAAATTGTTTAAAAGCAACAACTACAAACTCAATTAACTTTATTAAACCAGCATGTTATGTATCATTTGTTGGTTTTGCTTGTTCTGTCTGTTGTAATCCTCAACCATTTGGCTATGAATCTGAATTTCAAATGTAATTAAGTAATACACTGTTTATCTAATATGTTCTTGTGCTGGTATTGTCAAAAGAGTGGCGTTCATCATGCAGTAAATCCAGACCCTTATCGAGGCATTTTCGGTTCTGATGGAGAGAAGTATGCAAGAGATGTCCAAGATATCATTAACTTTGGAACTTCTGGAAATGTTGCAGCCTTCATATCTGAAGCCATACAGGTATCAAGCCAAAATGCATATTATAGACAGATCCAACTTTCTTCTTCTTTTTTGCTTTTTCTTTTCTTTTTTTAATTGTAGCATGTCCTGAGTAAGTAACAAGATGTAATAAATTAATTTATGATTAAAGGAATAAATGAAAAACAATAACACACCTTGATACTGTTTTTTGTTTGTGATAGGGAGTGGGGGGTATCATTGAATTGGCTCCTGGTTACTTGCCAGTTGTGTACAATGCCATTAAAAAAGCAGGAGGACTTTTTATTGCTGATGAGGTTCAGGCTGGCTTTGGTCGCACTGGTAGCCATTTCTGGGGATTTGAGGCCCACAATGTTGTTCCTGACATAGTCACAATAGCTAAGGTAACTTTTCTGTTGGTGTCGGAGGTATGAGACTGGTTAACAAAGTTTTAAATTGCGGTTGCAATCACAGTTGTGATCCTTGATATCGCGCGAAATTGCAGACTGATGTAGCTACAATTGCAGTCACAGTGTGGTTGTGGAGAATCCAAAATCCTTCATGTTGTGGCTGAAATTGTAATCACGGACTGTTTTTTAGTAACCTTGTTGGTTAAGTTGATTACTAATACTTTCTACAACCATACAACATGCACCAAAAAATGCTTATTTATTTGATCATGAAATGATCACATGGCATAAACTTTTGTGATTGCATGAATGTCTAATTTGTTTGCTTTCTTTCTTTATTCTAATTTGGAAGGGCATTGGAAATGGCATTCCCCTTGGTGCTGTTGTAACTACTCCAGAGATTGCAGAGGTCTTAACCCGCCGGAGTTACTTCAACACCTTTGGTGGCAACCCTGTTTGCACTGCTGCAGGGTTGGCTGTTTTGAAAGTAATAGAGAAAGAGCAGCTTCAACAGAACGCGTTTGTGGTTGGATCCCATTTGAAAGAAAGGCTCACTGCCCTCAAGGACAAATATGAATGTAAAATTTTCACCCTTTCTTATGAGTCATTAGAGACACAAAACAATCATGACTTCATTTTTTTCATACCAATTTTATAACCAAACTTGGTTTCTTCTGCAGTAATTGGTGATGTCAGAGGAAGAGGCCTAATGCTAGGAGTTGAACTTGTCACTGATCGTGAACTTAAAACTCCAGCAAAAAATGAAACATTGCATGTAATGGACCAAATGAAAGGTAAAATCCATATCCCTCTAGTCTAGACATATATTTTGGTTCTAGCTATAGTTTTCTTCTATATTATTACTAACCGGTCATTCTGAATTACCACAGAACTAGGAGTACTTATTGGTAAGGGTGGTTACTATGGAAATGTCTTCAGAATTACACCTCCCTTGTGTTTCACCAAAGAAGATGCAGGTTAGACTCGGTCTCAATGTCTCTATTTGTTTAACACTATACATCATGCACTTGTTTCTGTTACTTAGAACTTGTGCATTATTCTGTTGGTTGCAGACTTTGTAGCAGACGCAATGGACTTGACCTTGTCTAGAATGTGAAGCTTATAGCCAAGATCCTGGCTTTAATAAAAGTTTATTATATCATAAGAGAAATTGTATTATGTCATGTTCATAATTGGTAAAATTTACATAGATGCAGACTTTTATAGCTAAACACGAATCTACTATGATCGTGGGATATGCATGAGCCAACAAGTTGTTGTCTCTTGTTTTGTTGTTTATCTCTTTTCATGGCATTTTATTTGCTTAATATCGTTTTCACTCGTGTCTATCATTTCCCATGACCCCATCTCTCTTTACTTATTATTTACGAAGCACCGACATCCACACGGACACTAGACACGACACGGATACGTAAACACCTGTAATGTCTAAAATATAAAACATAGTATGGACGTCGTGTCGGTGTCGGACACTGACACGGACGCGTGTCGAACACCGAACACAGCAAGGGGTTGAAGTGTCCGTACTTCATAACTTATTATTGTTGACAGATCGCTATATTATGCCAGGACTGGTAATTTGGCAATTGGAAGTTTCTAGCAAATAACACAGCACTATTTTTTAGAAAAAAAGAAAATTATTTCGTTTTCTCTATTCAGCTTCTATTATAAAGTATGTCCCAGCCCCACGACATATGGGTATGGAACAAAGCTTCACCATAAAATGTTTGTTTACCTTATCTATTTGAGTTGTGACACAGTTCTATTGGTAGCTCATGGGACCAAATTCCGTTTTACATCATTGTTTATCTGTGTTGAGTTACGCCTACCCACCTTAATTTGTTTTATTAATTAATTAAGGTTAAATTTATTTTTTGTCATCTAATTTATTATTTAAGTGATTTGGTTCTCTAATTTTGTTCGGATTCAATTTAGTCCTCTAATTTTTAAAATTGATTCATACTAATTCAATTGAATCTAAAAATAAATTGCAAAATCAAAAAACTAATTTAAGCATTGATTAATCAATCAATTTCTCAAAATCTGATAGTTTAAATAGATAAAGAAAGGATGATATAAAATAAGTCTAGATATGATATGCTTTCAGTAAATTTGAAGCACCACATTTGTGGGCTACCTTTCAGTAGCAAACTTTCACGGTCTGGATCTTTCTACCAAAGATGAGTTTTTGTTTTTGTGACATGTTTTCTATGAGTAATTATTGAATTAAACCTTACGGAGAATGGATCTTCAGTGATGCTTCTGTGCAAACGGTATAAACGTGAACAAACTGATCATATCTTAGCATAAAGCTTATACACCAAGCTTAATCCTTGTTAATTTGAGTCTGCAACTATCACAAGCTGGTAAAGGTTTAAAGTGAAGATCGAATTTTAACTCTTTACAAAAAAAAAAAAAATCAATAATAGTAAGGCTGGATTAATCATTGAATAGTAGAAACAGCATATAATTGTGTTTCAGGCTTCCAGGAGTTGATGCTCCATGTTGTATTTTTTTTTTTATCGTTCTATATTGTATTGTTTTATAATATGTAGGAATTTTAAATATAATATTAAAGGATTTAATACACCTATAAATTCTGCTTAATCAAATAAGTTAGACCCTATTAGTTATGTATTGTTTTAATATGGCCGCATTATTTCTTCTTCGGTTTAACTTATGGATAATTTCGGTTGCAGATTACAGGTGTGGGAATTAAACCGAGCCTCAAGTTACGACTAAATTATCTAAAACGCTAAATTAGCTTTAGGTACACAGATTGAAACGGAATCCAACATAGTATGCGACTTCAGTTCTTATGTTTAGTATACTTTGGAAAGAGAACAAAACACACAACATGAGGTTAAAAAATATACTAATATTAGTAAAAATACCCAATATTATACTAGTTAAGGATGTTAGTTAAGTTAATTTATTTTTTTTATATTTCATATATAAAAAAGAATTATATTTCCTAAACTACCCTCAATTATATTTATTGGAGATGATGTTCATATTTGAATTAACATAAGGGTATTATCATAACAATGACATTAAATAAGATTAAATTAATTAAAATTTACTTATATTACCATCTACCAAACATAGACTTTTTTATACTTGTATTTGAGTCTGAATGAGTAAGTTAAAGTGTGACATTAGAAAGAAAACAACATAATATGATTTTTTTTAGTTTTTTTTCGATCAACCGAGCTAAGTTAGACGTGCTTTTTTCACTTGCATTACATCTAGAATATTCTAATAGATTCACCCATTTTTTAGTTGAAGTACATTAATATATTATAACAGAAGATTATCTTAAAATAAACTGATGATGTAGCTTGTTTTCACATGTATTGCATTTAAATTCTAGTGCACTTACTCATTTTATAGTTGAAGTACGTCAATAAGTTATAACCGAATTATCTTAAAATAAATCGATGGTATAGCTTGGTAGCATATGTCAATTAAAAATGTATATTAGCAAATGTTTTTGAAATTTGTTAATTAATACACATTTATTTTTTAGTTTGAGTATGTTAATAAGTTACAACTAAAGACCCTAAATTAAAATACTCGGGTTAATTGTTAACATATTTTAACTAAAAATAAGCATGTGCATATTAAAAAAAAAGGAGTTATAACTATTTTCTTGTAAGTGAACTACTATCATGCTAGACTTGTTTAATTTGATAGTAGATTCGACTCTTCCCATCCATAAATGTTTGCATGTTTTAAATCTCCAGCAATTATTTATGGTGCTTTAGACCTAATTTTTCAAGTGTTTATATTTAAGAAATAATACTCTTTTTTGACACTCTCTTTCATATATTAGTTATAAATTATTGAAAATTACTAATTTTGGTAGATTTTATTTTCTTAGGTAATATTTTTCTTTCCTTATTTATATTAAATAAGAAATAAAATTTATCAAAATTAATAATTTTTAATAAATTTTAACCCATCACAGAAGAGTATCACTATCATTCCTTCTTATATTTATATACCTAAGCATGTGAAGGGATATATGGTATATATCCTCAATAAGATTAAAGGCTATATAAGTATATATAGTTTTCCCCAACAAAAACTGAACAAAAGTATATATCCACAACAGCCTCTTATTGAGATAACCTAACAAATATTCACAAAAGCTTAATTTCACTTAAGGGGAAACGTACTGTGTTGAGATCCACATTTAAGGAGAGAATGGAGGAAGTTCAATTGTGACTTATGAGTTATGAGAGTTGTGGTGGAGTCTCAAAGTAATTAATGGGAGGAAATTAAGTGAAAACTGTATGAATTAATGAGATCACACTATAAACTGCCACAAGTTTTTGTTTGTGAATCCTCATTTAGCTCATTCTATATACAATTTCCATGGCTGCCCTAGATATTTCACACAACTTCAATTTTGATCTAAATATATTTATAACTTTTACTATCTCTTTCATGTATTTTCTCATTAATCTCTCTTTATTTTCCATTATCAGTGTGCTTGGGCACACATTAATTACATATGAATATGTTTTCCCCATTTTCATCATGTCTTATTACTTTCTCTTACTTTGTTTTTGGATTTGATAGTTTCAGACTTGCCATCTTTTAGAGCACATCAGATACATGCGACGGACTGCAAAATGCAAATCCTACATGACATAATTTTGGGGAAAGATTTTTTATACACCTCTAGGCTCTCACTAAAACATCCCACACACCATGAAGCTTCAACTTAAGTTCTAGCTCTTTATATACTAAGATAAATTTTGAAAATTTCTATTATGTCTTACATTTGATATATAAACGGAACCTACACACAGACATATGAAAGTCTATATATCGAAATCACCTGAGTCTGTTTATGCAAAAGCAACCGTTAAATGGTACTATTTGGCAAGTTTAATTTATTGCAAATACTTAAAGGATCGTTGCACCATACAATTAACATATACTATAGCAAAAGAGGATATGGACTAAATAATTAAGACAGTTAAGAACAAGGAGATTAAAACAATAGTTAAACTTTTAATCAAAATTATAAGTGTCACAAAATTCACCATCAATTTTAATTATCCTATGGGAAAAATTAAATAGAGCAATCAAAACATAGTGCATGTATATATGATCTATATGCGATCGGGCCTACCCATCATTGATGTCATCATGGGAGTAAGAATCCTGCCGGAAACTGCTTCGGTTGGCCGGAAACGCCGCGAGCCGGAAAATCTCACCGACGACATCAAAACGAAAGCCATGTCCATCAACATAGGTGCATATTCATTGTACATGTGAATACACTTCCTTAGAAGAACAATGCTCAACATAGATATGAACGCCGTGAATCTAGCCATTTTGCACTTTTCTGTTTCTTGATGTTCTCGCCTCTTGACAACAACAACCTCGTCTTGATTTGTTCTTCTATCAATATCCTACAAAGAATGTTGCTTTTTACTAAGGTACCCTTGATTCAGTTTTGTACTTGGCAGGATCATTAAATATACTATTAGTTTACAGTTCATTCATATGGTAGTAATAAATATTTATGACGGTTATAAGAAAAAAAATATTTAATGTCATACTGATTAAAAATGTTTGTAAAGTTAGTTTAATTTTAAGTAGTTGGAGACGGCTTTTCTTAATTTAACACAAAAAAAATATATATGTTTCTCACATTATCATTTTTATATTTATTGGAGACGATGCTCAAATTTAAATTTAAGGATATTTTTGAAAAAAATGAAATAAAATAAAATAAAATAAATTAATTTTTTAAATTTTGTTTATTGTTTAGTCTATCAAATTTGAGTATGTTTTACTTATATTTAAGTCAGGAAGAAACACTGGAATGCATACATGTTTTAATATTACTATCTTATTATTATTATTATTATTATTATTATTATTATTATTATTCCATTTCAATAATAATAATTAGTTGAAAAAAAGCACCTAACAATATTTTTTTATTTTTTAAAGTTAGATTTAATTATATATTTGGATTAGTTTTTAATTAAAAAATGGTTAAGAGATGTAAATTATCGCCATGATTAAGGAGTTATTTTTTTTTTATAATATGTACTGTGATTTTTAGAATTGATTGAAGGACGAAACGGTCTAAAAATGTGTACACTAAATATGAATTTTCTTATTAATTATTAGAATAGATTAATCAGATGAACTAATTTCACTATAGAAAAAAAATAACTATTTTCCCTTTTTAGTCAACTTAATAAAATACCCATTTTAAATTTGTAAATCGCAATACTTATCTATGTGATATCAAAGCTTGCATGATGTCTCACTTCCCTTTTAAGTCAAATATGATAGTAAAGTTTTTGTTTTAATTACTCACAAAATTTTAAGCAGAAATACTGATTAATTAAAATCCTCTTTAATTATATAATTCTTGACTAGAAATAATGATTTATGTATTAGTATCTCTCATGAATGAAATTATACACTACCGACTACTTGAGTTACGATATTATTAACAAGGTTATTAAAAAATAGTTTAAAATAAGAATAGGAAATTTCCACTAAAAAATAAAAATGACCACTCAAACTTGTTAGCGAAAATCAAAAGAAAATACTCATATCCGTTGAAAGTGTACCTGTGTTACTACCACTGTATGTGTAATTTTGTACATTGAGTCATTGACATACATTTAGTTTTATAAATTTTTATTTTAAATAAAATATAAATAGTTTAAATTTAGGAAAATAGTATTAAATTCTAAGAAAATAATTTTGAACTATAAAAAACTAAAGAAAAAAATATGTAAATTTAATTTATAAATAATTAAAATTAAGATTTAAAATCATAATGGGCAAAACGGTAATTGTGCTGAAAAGAATGGTCAGAGGCATGTATAAAAAAATGAGTGCTAGAGAAAGGAAATGAGATCTAATGAGCACATCATGGAGACATTGATGCAATAGAAGGAAACTGATGTCCTAAAATTGTAACCTTTGGCGTTGCCTTCTTTGGGTGCCATGTGATGAAAGTGGCGACATTGTTTATTATGGAAAAACATGCCTACCTCGCAATGAATAAATTATTAAATTAACGTTAGCAGCTTCACTAGTCAAAAAGTTTTCTTTACAAATTTTAAAACTTTAAAATAATATGAAAAAAAAATAAGGATCCCGATCTTCTGCAGTAAAAACCAAAAAACAGCAGAAGAATCCTGTACCTTCAATCATTTTTATACATAGTTATAATTTTAAAATAAAAGCTATAATATAATATGATGAACTCACTGCATTGCCCATTGTTTCTTTGCAGTCGTGGATTGTCTGTATTTAATAAGGTTCAAGGATATGATTTACAGTAGATCACCTTGCTTGAATGATATATTATACTAGGTTTTTTATGTTAGATGTAATTTCGTATTTATTATTTAATTTTCAATTTTCACATTTTATCTTTTTATTTGTCTATTTTTAGATTATAATTTAAGGTAAAGTTTTGTAACTTGTATAAAATAAACCCCATACTTAAACAAGTATTCAACTATCATTGTATACAAAGACCATTGTAAAAGATATTCAAAGACGATTTTGATCGATCTTTGAACATAACATCATTGAATGTCAAAACTTTTGATAATGATTTCATAAAAATTCGTCTTAGAAAATGATATCTATCTAAGAAGATTTGTAGTTAAAAATTGTCTTAGAAATAATATTTTTTAAGATGATTCTTCGTATAACCGTCTTAGAAGAATACCCTTCCAAGACAATTCTTAGTTAAAAATGATCTTAAAAGAGTACCTTTATAAGATAATTTTTCAGATAACCGTATTAAAAAGATACTCTTTTAAGATGGATTGTCAAAGAATCATCTTAGATAAATCTTTTTTTAAGAAAAATAAAATAATGAAAATATTATTATTAAAAAATTATATATATATATATATATATATATATATTATTTTCTTTATATTTTTTAAACCAAGAAATTTCATATTTCATGCACAACAACGTATAAAATTTCATATTATTTTTAAATAAAAAATTTATACAAAACTGCAAAGTAAGGAAAACAAGAAAGAATTTGTACATTTAATAATCAACACAAGCACATGAGAGGTATATAAATAATTCACTAAAACAAAAATATATTATTATTGTAGAGAAACAAAAAACAACTAACATTGAAATAATAATTAATAAAAAAAGTATTAGAATATATTTAATAGATAATAAATGTAAACAATCTCTTGTACAAAGAGGGAATAATAAGGACAATAACAATAATGATCATATGAAAGTTGAAAATTAAGTAAAGCAATCAAGAGACTTGATCTATGGAAATCAATCAAAATTAATGTGATCTAATTTGTGCAATTAATAATAGGATTTGATGTAATTAGAATCTATTGTATTTCCTTCTTTTGATTTTTTGGCTATGGCATTTACAGAAATAATTATTTCCCTGATTTTTAGGCCTATATTAGTTTACAGAATTAATCTCCCTCCTGATTGTATCAACTTCATATCAGTGAAATATATCCGCTTTTCCAAAGAAACCTTAGAATTATCCAATGAAAAACTATTGTTCTAGGAAAAGGGGGTTGATGAATATGTCCCTGTTATATCTAATAAAAATTCATTTTGTGGTGATATGACTATACACTTAACTTTTCCTAATCCATACTCCATATGTCATCTAAACATAGAAACATCATATCCAAAAAAATCTTCACCAAGACACTTTTTCAAACATCTAAACAAGAGCATTTTTTCAAATATCAAGGACAACGAACAAGCATATGACAATCAAATGCAATAATTTACTAGTTGCCAAACTAGGATTTGATCACTTGATGGCATCATATGGATATCAATTAAACTCAATTCATAAACCCTTGAAGCAATTTGCTAATTGTGTTTATGCCTAATCCATAATCTTACATCCTAAATATTTATCCAATTCACCACTCAGAGACAGGAACTTGCACAAACACAAAGCAACAGAAGGGCAAGCAAAATATTTGCTATCAGAAATTCAAAATAAATAGACAATGCCATGAACATGATAAATGTTAAAAGGTTCAATGCAAAGCCTAAAAAATAACACTAATGTTATTGTTGATAATCAAACTGATATTTGGCTAAAAGAAGTTATATATATATATATATATATATATATATATATATATATATATATATATAAACACAATAAATGTCTACAAGTAGTTTTTAACAAAAAACTAAGGTAAATGCATGGCTACAAATGTAAGATACAAACACAATCATGAAAATCTTCAAATTAACAACACTAGCAATAACAAAGGATTACAAAGTATTTAGCCTACCTCAACTCAACTCCAAGCAAACCGTGATTATGTGTAAAATCTAGGTCCCAAAACAGCTAAAACACTAAGCAATAAGTATATCCATCTCTACCAAAAATATAATAACGGCTGCACATAAGCTTTTACATTTAAGTGTGTCGATAGATATTGGTCAAGTACAAAGAAATGAAAGCAAAAATTGCGAAGGCATTGAATATCATATTGCATTAAGAAAGATCTTAAAGTCAAGAAGGTAGTTACAAAGATAAAGTTAAATGGGTATCATCTTGTGTTGAATTTGAGGTTTACGATAAGTTCAAAAAAATCGTATTTCCTATCCAATTTGGAAATCAACATGCTTCAGCAACCTCTATAAATTGTGCATAATTATGCAGAATTTGCACTTTAACTTCACCATTTTACTAGCTTAAACTCATAGCATGGAATTGAGCACTAGGTTGGTCCACATCTACCAAAAATTGAGATCACCAAGGGCATGGGCCATAAAGCATCAATAGGAATCCTACAGGTTCTTATTAGCTATGCTAATGCTAGTCCTTTTTCAAGCTTAGTTACGACACTTAGTTTTTAGAGCTTACCAAATTCTTAATTTTTGGGTTCACTGTTTATCTTCAAAATTTGGTGTACGATCAGTGGATCACTCACTACTTTGAGCGTATAAACCATGGTAGTTAATAATTATCCTTATAACTACATGTTTTGTACAAACCATGGTAGTTAAAAAAAGCTGTAAGATTGATCCAGTTAACTAATTAGTAATTATAAGTTCATAAGAATTAATTTTACACATGCAAATAGATAAATTATGTGTAGCTGTAACTTACTTAACCTCGTATTCTGCAGTGCTGTCTCTCGGAGTTGCTTCAATTGCTCATACTCTTTGGGATAACCACTCATTTCAAAGATGTACTAGTTTAAAACATGCAAAAAAAATAAAGTTAATGTGTATTTTGTATGTTGTAGGGAAGCACAAAGTATCTTGATTGAATTAGGAAGATTACACGAGCCGTATGCATCAGAATAAATGGTTTGTGGGAGGTTAGATTTTCTGAACGAAGATGAAGATATGCAAATTCTTTTCAAATTAATTTTGGGCAAATGATGAAGCTAGACTGATAATTGATTAATTTTGGGCAAATAATATTATATTACATGTATGAGATTGATTTTAAGTGTATATGCATACATGAAGCAATAGACTTAATTTAATTATCTTAAGGAGTGCTGAACTTTTGAGGATGCCATTTTGTGCTGATGAGCCCTCCATGGTTGACATACAGAGCAAATTGCAGGGTGTCTTTAGCTGAGGTTTTTGCTGCTTCGAAGTGGCAATTGAATCAGCTCCGTTGGACAGTGACATGGTGATGGTGGTGATAATTAATTCGGCTTAAGGGTAAGTACAACTTCTTAGCTCTGTAAGCAAAGGATGCCTTGTGGAGTTGGTTCATCTAATCCACGTATATATAGGGCTGAACGAGGGAACAAGAGTTTTCAATCAATGACTACAATTCCACACTCTCGCCTCTAAAGTGCATCCCTCACATTGAAGCATCCTCCAAATCCCAAAATATTATTATTACCACTTAAAGCTATTACAAATCAGAAAACACTGCAGATTGGAATTTGTTCTTGACCATATTCTACACCACCAAAATCCCTCACAAAGTTTGACTACAATATATAATTAAGATTGCAAAAAATTTACCTTGGCCAGACTCATCAAGCTTTTTTACTTCGATACATCTGAATTCAAAAAATACAATTAAGGCGTTACACACACGTATAAATAATAAATTATTTTTTGCAAAAATACCTATTTCTAGTTGGATTACAATCAAGAAAACAATTAAACTCAGTAATGTGTATATTTGAACTTGTATGTATATAATGACTATACCTATAAATGGCTCTTTACATGTGCAATGCTGAGTCCTCTCACATTCATCAACTCGAGAACCAACTTGGGCGTTGCTCTTGTACCAAATTAAATATTATCAATGAAACGTAATTAAGGCTTCAAAGAAAAATGATTTGTGAATACCTAACCTTACTATTCCGATGTTGCACAATTCATAACATCAATTATTGTTCCCATGTTGTCCATATGGTCACCTAACCTTACTGTTTGAGGCACATTGCTTTTTTTGTTTGATCAAGTGGCCTCAGAATAATTAAGAAGGGGGGGGTTGAATTAATTATTTCTAAACCTTTACTAATTAAAAAATTACTCTTCTAAGGATTTTACTTATGTTATTAAGAGAATAAGGAGTAGAAGAGAAACTTAATCAAAAGTAAAAGCAGAAAGTAAAATGCATAGCGGAAAGTAAAAGAGTAGGGAAGAAGGAGACAAACACACAAGAGTTTTTATATTGGCTCGGCAACAACCTGTGCCTACATCCAGTCCCCAAGCGACCTGCGGTCCTTGAGATTTCTTTCAACCTTGTAAAAATTCTTTTACAAGCAAAGATCCACAAGGGATGTACCTTCCCTTGTTCTCTTTGAACCTAGTGGATGTACCCTCCACTAGAACTGATCCACAAGAGATGTACTCTCTCTTGTTCTCAGTCAAACCCAAGTAGATGTATCCTCTACTTGTACCACAAAGGATGTACCCTCCAATGTGTTAAGACAAAGATCTCAGGCGGTTAAACCTTTGATACTTTGTGAATGGGGATACAAAAAAATTCTCAGGCGGTTAGTCCTTTGAATACTTTTGTATAAGGGAAAAGGAAGAATCAAAAGAATTCTCAGACTGTGTCGTTTTGAATTCTTTGACAAGGGAGAAGGGAGACACAAAAGAATTCAGGCGGTTAGTCCTTCGTTCTTTTGGAAAAGGGAGAAGAGAGACACAAAAAGAATTCAGGCGGTTAGTTCTTAGCGAATTCTTTTTGGCAAAGGGAGAAGAGATGAAAAGAATGAATAACACAAGTTTTCAAGGTTCAGAAAACCAGAAAACTTTGGAAAGTTTTTGGCACAAAGAAAAAGAATAAGTTCAAAGAGATTCAAGGCTTGTAAAGGATTGTATAAAATTGATTGGAAAAGTATATATTGAAAAGCAAATCAAAGCCTTGCTTTTATAGACTCTTCATGTCTGGCCAAGAGGACCATTTAGAAGAGTTATAACTTTTAGAAAAAACATAAAAACAATTTGAAAAAGTCAAAAACCTTTTGAAGAGTTACATCTTTTGATTTATTCAGAAACAATCACTGGTAATCGATTACCAAATCAGTGTAATCGATTACACAAGGCTTTTATGTGAAAGGATGTGACTCTTCACATTTGAATTTGAATTTCAACGTTCAAAGGCACTGGTAATCGATTACCAAAACATTGTAATCGATTATAGCTTTTTGAAATTAATTGAAACGTTGTAAATTCAGTTTGAAAACTTTTTCAAATTCATTTTGCTACTGGTAATCGATTACAACAATCTGGTAATTGATTACCAGAGAGTAAAAACTCTTTGGTAAACATGTTTTGAGAAAAATCATGTGCTACTCAATTTTTGAGAAAACCTTTTCATACTTATCTTGACTAAGTCTTTTCTTGATTCTTGAATCTTGATTCTTGAATCTTGATTCTTGAATTCAACTTTCCTCTTGAATCTTGAAGTGTTCTTGATTCTATCTTGAATATCTTGAACTCATTCTTTGATTGACCTTTGAGCTTTTTGTCATCACCTTTGTCATCATCTTTTGTTATCATCTTTGTTATCATCAAAACATCTTTGAATCACTCTTGATTCACCATGAAGCTTTGCTTCTACATTCTTTTCCACACCAACCAACCCACTAACTTTGCTGTCAAGACTCATTGTCACTATTCGCTCACCAAACCACTTTTGAACATAAGCACCATAGAACCCCAAAAGTTGTGTGGTTCAACTTAACAACACTGAGTGTAGAAAAAGTTATATTTGGCACCGAAAGAAATGGCAGTTGTATGTATAACATTTTATTTTGACAATGGAGCCAAGCAAAGAGTTTTAAAGTTTATCACAAATGGCCAAGGGTGATCAAGACTTCAAAGTTCAAGCTAACCTTTTGGTGAAAGAAATCCAAGGCAACATTCAATCAAAGAATAGGTTTCACTATTTCAAATTCTGTATGCTATGCAATTTGTTGAAGAACAGTGCAACTTAAAACAAATTAATAAGAGTTAGAAATGATAGCAGTGAGAATGAGTCCATGAAAAGAAAAGGGAAAAAGAGAAGCACTTATATTTGTTTCCTAGCTACATTCTACTAAATTATTCTTACACAAGTTTTGTAGATAAATGCATGCACTGTAATTTGTCAACCTGTAATTGTTTGTGTAAATTCCAGGATTGAAGGTATAATAATAATTACCTGCTGATACTACCAAATGATATTTATGAGTAAAATCACACTGATAACCCGTAGAATAATGTTATTTACTTGATTAGATACTTCAAAGTTAATTAGGAAGTTAAAAGTTCATACTTCATTTGCTTACAATCAGCTCAGACTTACACAAAAAAACATTCAAAATTATCAATGCTAACAACCAAACTTTGCTTACATTAAATATATTTTAGCCATAGCTCTATTAACACAAAAATGACATGTCCTCCTTGAGAGGTAAACCACCCGTCTAGTTTTCTATAAAAGCATCTAAACCACATGTTGCAAAAGTGAACTCTACCTAAACTTCCATAAAAAAGTTTTATTACATGGATTATGCACGTGATTGTTATGCATTTTTGCATTCCATTTTTTGCACATATGCAGATTTATCACTAAATTAGCCTTCCACCCCTCAATTGACAGATCGACTTTTCCTCTTAATATACTATCCTCTTGATTGCGAGTTTAAGTGTTGTAATGACCCGCCTCGTCGCTACGATATCACCACTCTAATAACTGGAAAATTTAATTCTTTTTCTTTCTTTTATGAAAACTCCATTATTTTGCTTTTGAAAATCATAGTAAATTTGAATTTCACAAATAGTTTAGTGTACATCATACACATAATGAAGATTAAATCAGTTCGTAGATATAATTAAATCTGTGATTTACATCTCAACGTCATCACGTCGGCTTGGCGGCTCCCCAACAGAATCTCATCCCTGCACCCTACTGCTGTCATTCCGCTTCCACGAACAAGGTTCGCGATCATCACAGGTATCAACAACACGATACAAAATTGCAAGGGTGAGTTCATTATAAAAAGAACCAATGTTAAATCCAAATAATCACAATTAGCAAGAAAACATAAGCAACCATCATGAGCTTACACAACATTCATTATTCAACACCCATATTCAACAATTATTCATCATACACATTCAACAATTATTCATCATCCATCCATGGATCCAATCAAGATTTCTCAGAATGATGCATGCACTTGACCTCAACTCTCAGATGCAATGCGGTATGTACCGTATCCAATACCAAGGAAATAGCCCTAAGCGTGTCTACACGACACCTCACTTAGGAAACCATGCAGTATTTGTCGAGGTCACCCAGTCATACACCGTAACTCCCCCCTAGGTGATCAACCTGGGGCCACAAGGAGTTCCCTACCAGGTGCACACCCCCTAGTACAAAGCACACACTGCCACAGTTTATACTATTTCCCGTGTCATATGAGGTATGAAACATGGGCACCACCAAGTACAATGACCATGGATGAATTAAAGCTCCTAAGCATCCCCTCAGAAATGCTTAGATTCTTTAACCACTTTAGTTTCTCACACAAGGGACGTCCGACAAGGTCAATGCACCCCCCCATGGACATACACAATATACGACGTATGAACGTGGACACCATCAAGTACAGTGACCATGGATGAATTAAAGCTCCTAAGCATCCCCTTGGAAATGCTTAGATTCTTTAACCACTCTATGTTCCCACAAAAGGGACATTCGACAAGGCCAATGCACCCCCCCACGAACATACACAACATGCACCTGTCAATGCATTTCCAACATCATCAACATTCCATTTCAATATATTTCTCAACATAAACATCATTCCATTTCAATGACATCACCAATAACCACAACAACCTCATTCCATATTGACATAACCATCAATAATAACATCAATTCATGTTGACATGATCACCATTAACAACATCATCTCAAATCAATATCATCGTAAATATCAACATCACCACATATCAATTAAAGTCACCAATAGCAACATCAACAATAAGTCGCATTCCGCATATAAATATATTTTTCATTCATGAGGTTCACACTCCCCAGGTCTTCAAACAACACAAGTTTAATAAACAATAATGTTATTCATCAACAATAGATATATCACATCTCATTCGTTAAAAACATAGTTTTCTTGAAAACCAGCATTCACATCAATACCAAATGTATCGCATCCCATTAGTTAAAAATGTAGTTTTCTTGAAAGAAAATTAGCATGCAACAGGGATAGACAAATATTCTCATAGCTAGGTTCCCTGACCCTAACTATGGTGTCAAAACGGTAAATTTTATAATAACTCCCCTCACTTATTGTGAGCTCTCCGTCAGTTCCTTTTTGCGTTACATGTTGACTCGTTGGCAAGTGTACCAAATCGTCACAAGTAGTAAAGTTCTCGGAAGTCCGAGTGTCAAATCCGTCAGTTCCTTTTTGCCTAGCCTGCCTAGGATGTATGAGTTTATGATTTTTTCTTTACCAATTCCGGTGATTCTATCCCACCCACATCTATTTATTTACTTGCCCCTAATGCCTCACGATGACAAGCCTATTTTACCTATCTATCCCCCAAATGCCTTTGCAAAGACTCAATAGATAAAATTCATGAAGTTCTAATTCTAGATGTTTGCTTTGACGCATGGGCATAATGCAATCACTCTATGCCTAACAATGATTTTATTATGATATCTTTTCTTCTTGTTCTATTAGAAGTTATCCTCTCCCGAGCGTCTAACCCCTAAAACTAATGCATGCATATCTTCTTTAAATCTTATTTAGGAGTTACCCTCTCCCGAGCATCTAACCCCTAACAGAATATAAAGATGAGTATGCAAGATAAAAACAGAAAAGAAAATAGGAAAGAAAAACCTGGTATTGCATTGATAAATAGTGAAGAGTACATCATACATCACATTGGCTTCTAGGCCTGCCAGATCCTAACTAAGGGTTTAGCCACTCATGGTCATTGAGGGCTTTACAATGAGAAGGGGTGAAAGAAAGAAAGGGAGTAAGTGAAACCCCTAGGAGAGGCGGTTCTGTCGTGGTGTGTTGTTTCCCTTGGACTGACTCTCTATTTATAGCTGCTGAAGTGGGCTTTGGGCCTTCGTAGACGCGCTCAGCGCGACACCCCCTCGCTCAGCGCGTTCTTCTGTTGGATCGCAGGCTTAGCGCGCGCTTCTGTTAGATCACGGGCTTAGCGCGTGACGCGCACTCAGCGCGCGTATTGGGCTGGGCCTGCTTCAGATTTTATTCTTTTCTTCAATTTTTCTAGCCTTTTTGCTTGTTACACCTCCAGTTTTTATATCTGCAGCCAAAATTCAACAAAACATCAATTCTTTAATATTTAAGCGCAAATAACTGCTAAATAATTATTTTTAAAGACAATTTTGCCTTATTTTCTATCATCAAAATACAATTATTTAGCAGTTATCATTACTCAGAAGTTTCTCTCGTTCATGCTCGTTCTTCCAAACGCAAGTCTCTTAGAGAAACTATGAAATGGAGGATTGAAGGATTTTCTCCATCGAATCCTTGAGGAGGATTCTGAGGATTCCGCTCCGATTATAGTGTTCCTCTTGGTGTGGGGGTTCAACGGCAAGTAATGACGGTTCACGGCGGCCACCGGTGGTCTTGGGTGGTGAAAAAAAAAATGAGGTTTTAGGGTTTGGGTGGCATTTTTGGAGAAGAGAAGAGTGAAAATCGTGTTTTTCACGCTGAGGACGTATTTATAACCTTCAAATTTCGCTTAGTGAGCCTGTCGCACTAAGCCGAAGTCCACTTCTTGTGCTTAGCGCAAGAATTTAGGCTTAGTGTAGCCCCCTCTGCACTAGGGCTCGCTTAGCGAACCTTTGGGCCGCTCAGCGCAATTCCAACGGAATTGCGCTTAACGCGCCATTCTCGCTTAGTGGGAGACCAAAAGTTAATATTTTCAAAATCCCAACGGTCAGACTGTAGAATCAAATCTTAGGGATATCCAGACAAAATTTAAAGACGATTCAATGGTTAACGAATCTAGTATTGCGATTTCATTGAACTAGGTTTTGGTAAAATCTAAAATCTCATACTTTCAACTTAGCTCAACAAAACTCCACATAATTCAACATCCATATCAAGAAATTCACACATGACTAGTTCAAGGAATACTTCAACTCATTCAAGTCTATCATATAGTCAAATAACACAATAAATACAATTAAACATCGATTTATAACTTATAATATCTGAGGGTATTACAAGTGCTAGTAGTATCAAAGAAATACTTTCCCTAGGCCTAAACCTCCCAAAATATTGCACCACTGGCATTGCATGTCATAGTAACAAACATGTTATGTGCCAACGAGTTCTAGAGCACACCATGTTCCATAAACCAATCTTCTCTTGGAACATCATAGTAAATTGTTGCCGACCAATTAAATCCACTCAGACTAGAACAACTCAACACATTGAATGGGACAACTATATAATATGCCTCATTTTATAGAAACAAATTAAAGCAGACAATGAATACCTATGAACCACATTCATATTAGCTGACCTCTTCAGAAAACTACAAGAAATCCAAAATGCAAAGATGCAGTTATCAAACCTTGACTTTAATACATGAAGAATGTGCAAAACCCCAAGCATAATTGCAATACAACATGTTTTAATAGGTTAGTGTAGTACATACTTTTAACATATTTTGAACCATGGTTTGTCTAAAATGGAAATAGACAACAAAATCCTACTGAATTTTACCTACCTAGACATCAAATCCTTCTTGCCTACATCTCTCCGTGATAATCTTTACTATTAATGTCATTAGTTGTCCTTTGTTACTGACAACTCCTATTTAGTTTTTATTTTATAAAAATATTATTAATTAGGTTGCAGCCATATGGTAACATATCAATTTTTTCAAGGCATATACTAACCAACATTTATAACTTTAAGTTCTTGTCTTCAAACATAAATCTCTTAAATTAATTTAAGATATGTGTGTTTCTTGTTAATAGGGAATCCTAAGGATTCAATTCAATTGTTACTATTCTAGTGAAGTCAGTCACACCATTGTCTTGGTGACAAAGATTTCTTAATATTTATTCCACAGACATTGATTATTTCCAGTTTAGAAAAAAAAATCATTCAACTCCTCTGTCAATTTCACTAGCGCCATCAAAAATGGCCAGAGCAAATAACCTTAACAATTAAAGCATGAAATAATAGAAAAAAGAAGAAACCAAAACAATTAAAGCATGGAGAAATTGATAAAGCTCAGTAAAGAGAGATCAATGAATTGATTCAAATTTTAAAAATAATATAAGAAAAAGAAAAAGAAGATAGAGTACAGATTGGGAATTAAAATTGAGGAGTGGATAACAAACCGCAATGAGTGAGGCACGATAAACCCTAGATCTGCAATGAGTAAGGCACGATGAACCCTAACCCTTGAATTTGCGATTCAATTTGGGAATGCAGAAAAAGAGTGTGAGAACCAAGTGAGAAAGTAGGAGAGAAAAAGCTAGAGTCAGTAGGCACAAATGAAAAATTGAAAAGGTCACGACTTACATTCAAAAACATAACACAACATCAATTTTTATATCAAATTTCAAAAAATAGGAAAGAAATCAAATTTCAAAAACCATAACAGATAAACCACAGAGAAATCAAATGCGAAAAACATGGAGAGTACATACCTCACTCAAAAATGCAAAAACAGTGGTGACCTCGTTGGAAAATGGTGAGAGAATTGAGACCACCTCGGACCGTACCAAAAAAGGGAGAGCGAAGACTGTAAAGAGACCTTGCCGGAAAAGACCATATCAAAAAAAGGAGAGAGAAGACTGAGGAGTGAGGGAAAGATCGCACCGAAAAAGATCACGTCCATAGCCCTCCGTTGTGCCTCCATATGAATAATGGAATTGTGAACAAGGGAGTTACAGTGAGTGTAGTGTTTGCATGAAAGAAATGATGGAGTGAGGGAGGCAGCGTTTCCTGTGATCACTAGTCCCTTTTAACATATTTTTTATTTTCAAAGAGGTATAGGGCTTTTAATTTGTTTTCAGAATTAAGATGATTTTTTACTAAAACCCGTCATAAATTTTATTAGCATAACATTCTAAGGCAGTTTTAAATAAACGTCTTAGAATGTGCGTCGTAAAAGACATTTTTTTATAATAATTACAAAAATGTCATCATCTCATTTTCTAAGGCGATTCCACAGAGAACCGTCGTAGAATAGGTGTGGTAAAAGAATATATCTCTAGTAGTGATACTTATATCATATTCAATTTCTATAGATAAAAAAAACATTCAAACCTATTTTTAATCTCTTCCATTCTTTCCCAAACACAACTAACAAAAAGAATAATCACACAAACCAAAATTATTAAATATGAATAAAAAATATTAAGAATTTCTAAAATTAAAAATAAATAAAAACAATAGTTTGACTAGCACATCTCCACCAACATTGTGCCCCACTAGGAACGATACCTCCAATTGTCATATGCAAATGAGATCTCCACCAGCATTATGTGTTGTCGTCCTTTATGGGCTCACCAACATGAGTTTCACCTTCCACCTGACCTTATTGAATGATACATCTGTGATGGAGTTGTGTGTTTGTCCTGCACATGGCACCGTTAAGGGTGATGTCATTACACAACTACTTGCGATGATGAAGAGTGACAAGGAGTGTGATGACACCACCAAGGAATTTAGAGTAGAGAAAAGAACGTTGCAATTGGAACCCCATTGGGTTTGCAGTATATTTGATTAGGGAAACATATGATTCATTTAATTTTGAAAAACTTGATTAAAAAAAATGTCCCAGAACTCGTAAAGCTCGAGTCTTCCCATTGGACTCAAGTTTTCTTTGTGTGTGTTTTTTATGTGCAAACTCGAGCCTGGATCGAGTTTTGGTTGTAGAACTCAAGTCTTTGTTTCTTAGACTCAAGTATTTTGACTCAAACTCTCTAAAATAAAGGTTTTGTGCCTCCTAAGCCTCGTTTGCTCAATTTGGATCTATTTCTTACTTAATTATTTACCCCTAGTCAATTTTATAGCCCTTAATGGATCATTATAGCCTATCTTGGTTAATGAATAAAGAGTTTACAAAATATACTCAAGTCCTTGGCTTGGGTCTTCAAATACTTGTATAATTCTTTATTCTTTTGTCTTTGTTTTCATTTTTGAGAGTGCTTGAAGGGTTGGCTTTTTCATCATCAAAACTTCTCATAAGTATTTTCATGTTTGAGAGACTTCAACTAGGGAGGTCATGATTTATATGTTTTGTTTCATTTTTAACTACTTTCGCAATTGATTCTTCTCAAATACCAACATATATGTTTAGTAATAAGTTTGACCACTTGTTCCAAGATGTCTTGAGATGGACAATCAGCTTCTTAACCTTGATTTGACAATCTTGAAACCATAATTGTTGGCAAGCAACAAGAGGAATACTTTCATTGACCCATGTTGTAATATCTCAAATTTTGAGTATTAGAAATAAATCATGAGAACACCCTTTTCAAAACTATGTTATTTTATTATATTAAATTAATTGATTAGAAATAACTTAGATATTTTTGGTGTCATCATTATCATTGTTGTTGTTGGTGGTGGTGGTGATGCTAAAGGAGTGTTAGATGGATTTCTTACAATTAAAACACTTGAAAAATGTCAAATTCTAGTGTTGGTTTTTATGATGAAAACTCTAGAAAGACAACTTGAGTTGTATATGTCCTTTTGAGGTGTTATTTGTTTTGTTGGAAAGCTTACTAAAAAAACTATAATTCATACTTATACCTTAAAAACCAGAATTGACTTCTATTTTGGAGAAAATTGACTCTAAACTAGACCACTTGATCATGAAAAATACTCTAAGACTCATTGAAAAAAGGAGTGAATTCTTTCTTTGATTTCTTCTCTTCTGTGACATTATATTTATGTTTAGCGCATGTTTAATTTCTTGGACAGGTTGTGGATACTCCAAAGCACCTTATTTGTTGTCATAATTTGAGAATTGGTGTTTAGGCATTTTTTATATACTTGGAATTTAATTCGATGATTGATGTTGGATGTGTTTGAGTTACTATTTTTACACATGTTCATGGTTGATAACAATAGAAATATGTTAGGTTCTAGTTCTATGGACTTAGGGTGAATTTTGGAGAGTTTATGGGAGGCTTTGGGAGTGAGACATCATGATCAATTTCAATATGCTCATGTTTGTTGACAACATTCATAAACTCTGGACACAAAAAATGAGTAGGAAAATAATGAAATTAAAAAAAGTTGTATTCTTAGATGTTAGCTAACCATAGAGTCTGGTTTCACTAAGAAAAATGTCTACAACTCCATAAATTGTCATTTTAGTGAGTAAAGGCTAAGTTGTCAACATTTGTAAATAATTTCATGTTCTTTTCAATTTTAGGCATGGTAGACTATGAAACTATATCTTGAGGTCAGCATAAAACTAGATCTTAGATTTCTAACAAGATAAGAAGCAACTTGATAGGATTAGTATAATTCTTCATTTTACATTTATAACCTCTGGAAGTCATAAACACATAATAGAAAATGGTAGATATAACACCTAAAACTTAAGAAATGTCATACCAATCATAATCCCAGGTGGATAGTTACCCCAATTGGTGTACTTTTGAGGAATTAAACGTGAGTTACTTCCTTAATTGTAATGTTTATGTAATGCAATGGTTGAAAATCGTGTGTTTGCATGCCTACTTCAAATATAACATTGATTGTGTTTGCTACCTTGTGTACTTGTGTTGAGATTATAATGTTATGAAGATGTATATATATATGTACATAGGTGGATCAAGTGATATCATGGTAATAATGTGTTGTGATGACAAGTATGTGGTTTAAGTTCATGTGGAGCAATAATCACCATGTTATTATGATGAGTGTAAGAATGTCTTGTATGCCTCATGCATCATATCATGTTGAGCTTTTCAAGGGATGTGGTTGAGCTTAATCGGAAATGGCATGAATGAGTTAAGGTATGACTTTATCCTTAGTAAAATTATTTGGTTTGGAATCTCTCTGACTCGTGTTGATCCCATGGGTTAAAGTATTCTTGCAAGACCAAGTAACCTGATGTGCTGCCAATATATTCATCTCAATAAGAGTGTGACATCGAGTTTCGTATGGTGTGAAAATTTGTCGATTACAAGTCCTCTCGGGCTTCTTTCAAAATGTTTTTAATTGATATTACATGCATCAAGAGTCTTCATAATGCATGTGTCAATGACTGTGATACGAATAAATTACTATGTGTAATGATATATGTTTTCTATCTTTATATTTTATATACTAGATTTTATACTCGTGCATTGCATGAATTTGTTTAAATTATATACTCATTTTTATTTTTTATTTTGTTTTTTAAATATTTTTTCATAAATAAAATTATAAATTGTTAAAATATTTAGTAATATATTAAATATATTTACAATAAAATTTAAGAGATGCCTAGTTAAAGTTTAGTTGAACCTTTGTTATCTTTTAAAATATTAAGCCTATTGAAATTTAATTATAATTTATTCTTTTTCTAAGTAATAATAGTCATACAATACCTACATGAAATGTATAAATTCAAAATGAATGTAAATATGATAAATATGAATGTATAATTATTTAAATTTGATTTTTTTTATATTAATATTATGTTAACATGTACTAGATTTTTTTCTGTACTTAATTTTAAAATGTATTTATCATAAATACCAAAAAATATATTAAATTTGTTGAAATAGTATGTTTTTTATTATTAATAATTACACTTGTTAATTAGTTTAAAACGATATTATAATTAATTTGAAGATATTAATTACAATTTTGTTGAAGTTAGCCTATTATTATTAAAAAAATTATTATAATTTCAGTTTTTGTGTAAGTAGATTTTTTTTCATTTATTTTACGCAAAAGTTTTTTGATTGTTAAACTCTATTTATTATTATTGTTGTTACTCAGAAAAAAATTCTCTATTATATGAATGAAATACTCCATATGTAATAAATATTAAACATATTTTTGATTGAAAATTAAGCATTGGTAAGAATTTTTTTTTATCAATCTGTCAAAAGAAAAATTTTCCATAAAAAAAAAAGTTTAAGAATTATAAAATTAAAAATAACCATTGGTAAAAAATAAAATAAATCAATATTTCATATATGAAAATTAAAATTAAATTAAGGGACAATTTTTTTCGTTGGAAACCATTAAACAAAAGGAAATGTTTAAAAAAATCGGAAAGAATAACGTAATCTAATGTTTGAGGTTTGTTCATAAATATATTTTTATTCAGAAATAAATCATAAAAATAATTATATATTATATTATTGAATGTATTAGATTGTTATAAAAACATTAAAATAATAATTACTATTACTTAAATAACTATAAAATTAAAATAACCCTTGACAGAAAAATAAAATAAATAATAAATATTTCATATATAAAATTAAAAATAAATTAAAGTACATAATTGTTGGTTGAAAATTAAAATTCTTATTATAAAGTGAGACTAACCAAATTATTTAGACTTGTAAAAAAAAAAAAGATAAGAAGCATGTAAAAAAATCTATAAAAAAAATAGGAAGAAGAAGAAGAAACACATGTAACACACTAAAAAAGAATGCAAGAGATTTTTCTCTTCACCTACTTGGCTGTTTGTTTGTTCTCTCTCTTGGAATCAAAGTCAAGTTTTTGTCTTTGTTTCCTTTTCTCTCCCACCTCACTGGTTTTCTGTTATCTAGACCAAACATTATGCTAGTATCTACAAAAAGAAAACACATTAATTTAAGAAATTAGGAGATTAGAATGGTTACTCAAATTCGTTTACCAACCTTTCCTAAGGGAATAAAAATATTATTAATAATATATACTAATTAATAATTATATACTACTTCTAGTATATATATATATATATATATATATATATATATATATATATATATATATATATATATATATATATAAAAATAATATGTATTAATTAAAAATATATATTACTTCTTCTTTTTTTGAAAAATATATATACTATTTCTAGTAAAAATAGAATAATATATACTGATTAATATAATTAATATGACTGATTATATATATTTTTTAATAATATATATTATCATTAATTATAATCGAACTCAAAGAGAGATATACTTATTAATAGATCTTATTTATTTACATGACTTTTCATCAATTATTATAATTGCCATTTATTTATTTATATATCTAATTATTAACATGATATAATACGTTTATATTTATTATATATAATTGCTATGAAATTTAATAATTTTTAGTTATTATTATATTTATGTGTTTGTTCTTTTGTTATTGTGAGTGTTTTTTTATTGTTATTGTGCTTGTTAGACCAACGAGTGTTTTAAAACTTGAAAAAATATGAGTTATAAATACTTATATTTCCTTCTTGTATAATTTAAAATAAATTTAATTTTAATTTTACGTTTAAAATTAATAAATAATTTTATAAAAAAAAAGTTTCATTGTTAGATTCCATTTTTCTCATACGCACAAGAGTAGAAAAGGAGAAAGAAAATGATACACCAGGAAAAGGAATAGTTAGAAAATGAAAAAATTAATGGAAAAATATGTATAAAGAGAGAACAAAGGCATGATGATGATTCAATTTGTAACAAAATAAGAGAAATGATTAAATCTAAAAATAGTACATTAAGCTTTACGAAGACAATAAGAATTAATTATCGACCAAAGATGAGACATGTTAATAAATGGTGACCTCGATCATAATTTGTTGTTAAATGATGTCAACATAATGTGTTTGTTCCCTACACCTTCCATTTTTCGCCAAACTCGTTGAATGATGCATTCGTGTAAGAGCTTTCTTTTATAACATGCACAAAAAGTGTCAATTACTTGTTGTAAGTCAATGTATACTAAATTATAAGAGCAAAATGAGGAAGACAAAATGTTAAAGTCAAGAACAAAAATAGTGAGGAAATGAAAAGTTAGTAAAAGAATATATATGAAAAAATAAAGCGCACTAAATGAATTGTTTTAAATGTTGTAAATTAATAGAACAAATCCGAAAAAAAAAATCTTCTACTATATATTTTAACTTGTTTATTTAAATATCTTCTACTACACATTTTATGAAATAATCATTAAGTTAAAATTTAATCATAAGAAAGTAAAAGTAAAAATTTATTTTAAAAATATAATATTAATTTTTAAATTAATACTAAATTATCTCTTATTTTTAGTTTTTTTATTTATATTTAATAAATATATAAAATACAATAATTATAACAATAATAAATCATTGTTTTTAAAATTATTAATTTCCCATTAATGTTACATCAAATATAATCAATTGCTATGATAAAGTTAAAGTTTTGATAAGATCAAAGGTTATTATGAAATCAAAATCTCCACCTAATGATTACAAAAACTTCAAGCTTCCTCCACATATAACATATAATATATAGAAGATAGATAGATATGTATGTGGTGAGATGTATCTCATTTTCTTTCTTGTTTACATTGCTTGTGTTTGAGTTGATTGTTATTTGCTGGTGAGACTTAACTAGAGGTTACTAACCTTGTAGGAAGAGACTCTTAGACCTATCTTATAATAGTTTATGCTTTACTATGGGATGTAGTAAAATGAATCAAATTGTCACTAGAAGGGACTTGAATAGTGACACCACAATTGGTCAGTCTATTTCTAGCATAAGCAGGCTAGCTTCTAATTTTGCTTCTGAAGCTTTTTGCATTGAAAATTAGAAACCTAATGATAAACCTGAATTTATATGGTTTTGAACATGAGTTTTTTTAACCTTATTTTGCATGTTTTAAATTCAATTTATTGGAAAAACTCATAGTATATTTGTAAGTTTGTGTAGCCAAGGCATAAGTCGAAAACATGTAAAAAAAAACTACAAAAAGATGTTGAATAAGGGTCAGAATGAAGCCTCATTAAAGAGCATGGTTGTGCTCCATATAGCACGGATGCACTATATCCAGAACACCCAAGCTGGCTCACGAAAGTCGTTCTTTGGTTTTCATATCCAAGCCTTCAGCGTCAATGTTTTTTGTGAACGGTTGTGCTTCACAAGAGCACAATCTTGTTGCTCCAGGAATTCAAGTTTTAAAAATCTCTCTCAATGAGGACAATCATTCTCTTCTATTGCACGACTGTTCTCCTTTCCGCTTCCGTTACAATTTTCATTTTATAAAAGGGAAGTTAGGAAAATGTTTTTTTTTTTATATCTTTCTGTATGTGTTACGAATTAAGATTCTCTTATTCAATGAGGGCCTTAAGAAGGGACATGAGTAAGATTATTGGAGCTTTGAATTATAATTTTTCTTCTGTTCTATCTTCCTTATGTATTTGAGGTTGCCTCTATGCCTATGGCTAGCAAAAATCCTCTTTTCTAGGGCTACGATATAAACTGTAGATGAACTCCAATTTTATTAATTGATATTTGTCTTTGTTCAGTCAATTATTTTATTCTACCGTGCTTAATTTCCTTTAGAACTGATCAATCTATATTTTACTTATTTGTACGCTTGTGACCTACTTCGTAGGAACAATAGAACTATAGAATAATTAGGTCATGTGAAATATTAATGATCAAACATATTTTAGGGATTTCTGAATTGGTTGTTTGTAAATTAATCTCTTTGGACTTATGCTTTCTCGTAATTTGAACCTAGTTGACTAAGTATGATTTGAATTAGGAGAAAGAAGGTTGACAATGTTTGACTAGGAGGACTTGCTAACCAATTTAAGAGATTTTAAGTAATTGATATTAAATGAGCTTCTAATTAAAGAATTGGGGGGATTCAAATGCATGATTAGAATCATAGTCCTAGGCCTTTTTATTTGTCAATTATTTCACATTACCATGACTTCTTCTTGAGTTTTTATTTTCCTAGAGTAATAGAACACATTTATCAACTATTGATAAAAATCAATTGGTTCAATTTATTACACATTAAATTATTACAGGAAGAAAATTAGTCTTTTGGATACAATATCCAGACTTATATTAGGTCCAATATTATTGTACAATTAATGAATATATTTTACACATCACCTACTTGGAATAACACGTTTCTTTTACAAGTACTTGGATAAATAAATATTTTTAATTAAAATCTTGCAAGTGCTTCGGAACATACTCGGTAAAAACTACAAAATTTATTTACTAAAAAAAAATTCTATTTTTGATTTTTCTTATTTAGAGTAGGTGTTGTTTCTAAATATTAAATCAATTTTATAAAAATCTTTAGATCAAGGATCAAAACTAAGCTTTTCAAACAAGGTTTTTTTTATTAAAAAAAAACAAGTCCTAGGAACACAACAACACTATTAAATGAGAAGTAGTAAAAAAGGAAAACAAGCCAACAATGAATTATACTATTCAACCTAGCTACATCTAGTACCTACTTGCAGGCTTTTCACTATGACTCTACTTTTACAACATGTATATTCAAAGCCTTTACAGACTCTCAGTATTCTTTTGAAAAGTCTTTATAGGTATCACCTCAATATTTTCTAAGCCTATAAAGACTACCCAATTATTCCTTTAAAAAATCTCTCTAGGCTTCATCCTAGTATTCTCTAGGCCTATATAGGAAGTATCCAGGTATTCTTTCAAAACGTCACTATAGGCTTCACCCTCATTAGCACTTTCTACTAAACCACACATCTACATGTTGTGTTCCCACTAAACTTCAAAAGGAGCAATTCCTTGACTATCCTTCTAAGTCCTATCCCTCTATTCATGAGGGGTGGACACACCCTCTTTTGGATTTGGTTCTAGTGGTTTCACCTAGAGTGTTTTGATTAAGGAAGTTCCTTTCTATCGGGGATTTATTGACTAAACCTTTACCCTCTTTTTTTTTGCAACCCTTTCTTGCAAGTTTCTCTTTCGGATTTGATAAATTTATAATCTTGATTAGGAGCTATTAGTTGAAAGTTGAATTCAATTTTCAAATATGCATAAATTGTTCAAGTTCTTGCAGCTACTTGTTATACACCAATTCAACCTTTGTCATAAAATTAATTAAATAATATATTAATATTTGTGTTATAATTAACCACTCTCATTAAAATTATAATGCAAATTATAATTATAATGTTGTGTTTTAATTTTCACCATCCAAATATAGAAATTATAATTTTAAACCAAAATTAATTCTGCCAAATAGATTTCATCAAATAAATTATTATTATTATTATTATTATTATTATATGATCTAAGTTTACAATTATGACATTTTTATGATAAGAATGATTCTTTTTATTATTTATGTTATTGCCGCTCTCATTAAAATTGAAATGCAACTTATAATTTTAATTTTGTGTTTTAATTTGCACAATCGGAATATATAAATTATAATTTAAACCAAAATTAATTCAGCCAAATAGATTTCATGAAATAAATTATTATTATTATTATTATTATTATTATTATTATTATTATTATTATTATTATTATTATTATTATTATTATTATTATTATTATTATTATACGATTTAAGTTTTCAATTAATTATCACATTTTAAAGATAAGAATGACTCTGCTTATTACATTTTGGGTATACATGTATGTATATACACATATAATACTTAAAATTGATTAATTTAATATTTTAGTTGGTAGATATGGACACCACGTAAGAGGTGTGCCAAATAATTAATATTCTATTTTTTTTTTGTAAGGTAGTCTAAAATTTGACCATGTACTTTCCTCTCATTTCGCATCATTCTTTCTCTCATGCATCTGCAATTCTTTTCGATGGCTTTTTTGGCTAACACCAATTTGCTCAAAAGCCAAGACACTCGATGTTATAATTTCACAAGCTCTTTTCAGAATTTGACGATAAAATCCATGATTTTATTTGTCACATGAAATTTTCTAATTAGATATCCAAACCTAGAATATTGTTATTCTATGAGCTTCAAATATTCATATCTAGTCCTTCTTTCACCATTTTTCATCAAGATTATTATTGGTGCTGTTCTTTGTGAGAGGCGGAAGTGAAATGATTAAGGATCTATGAAGATGGGACCATGACTATCCACATGATTTGGTTGTTGTCCGTTGAGTTGTCTTTCACGGTTTCCATGCCATTTGATCAGGTTGGAATGTGATAGGTATGAGAATCTGGAGCATGCATGATATTGAACAAGTTAGTTTCACTAAAGCTATCTTTATATTATGACACTTGTGGCTATTATGTGAAGAATTTCTTAGATAATAGATTTTTTTATTTATAAAGTAAATTGAATGGCACAAAATTCCAATTGATATTGCTACATGCTCTATGTTGTTTAAGTGGTACATCGCTATAAGGATAGAGAAAAATGATTCACTTGGGTTCTCATGTTGTAAGAAAGAAATGCATAAGTGCCTTGTTTTTTTGTATAGGTTAAATCATACAAAACCTTAATAATTTACTTGACTTAATATCTATGTAGTTAGTTCAACTTGTTACTTTCTTGGTAAAAGGAAAACAAGAAAAAGTTTGCATTGCCATTGAAATTTTTTAACAAGATGACAAGAAAGTAATTTTTCCCTTCCTGGTTCAATGAAAATGGTTTATATTTTTGCAGTGGTTGATTGTGTATATTAAACATTTTATCAAAACTTAAGTGGCTTAGGTGTTTAATCAATTAGAATTTAATTAATTTTGGTTTTAACTATTTTTTTAAGACATTCAGTTAATTAACAAAACTGGGAAAAAAGTAAAACATTTACCCATTCAAACAATGATGAGGGAGTTCTTACTGAAAAATTAAACTTATGTTCCAACATTAGACATGCAAAGTCCCATGTGTAGACTAGATATGTGCATGATAAATTTCATATTAGCATGTAATGGAATATGATAACATCTTTTGTTTCATATATTATCAAAAGACCAGGAACACTTAATTTAAAAAATAATAATCCTTGTTCGTTGTATGCTAGCAGAGACTAATAGTCTCTTAAAGACATCTTTTTTTTAATAGAAAAGAAGACACCCCATATTTGTTGTGGCTTTGGTCTATCTTTGAAAAAAAATTTCTACCAAAAAATGGTTATATTTTTGTTGCTTATTAACAAGGTATGGTTACTTAATCTAGTTATAATAAGAAAAAATAAATAAATCTATCATTTTGATTTAAAAGTTGATTCCAGTTTTTTTATATATATTTTGCATTTGCCTGAATTCGTCTTATGAAATGAAATCTTTATATAAAGATTCTATTTTTGTGAAATCAGGGACTATGAACAACAAATACTTGTTTCCAAGCCTATATTTGATTAGATTCAAAATGGTTGTCATGTAGCTACAACAATAGAGTTAACTTTGGACATTGCTCATGGTAAGAACTTTGTTGATAGAATTTCTAATGACTCTACGTTGTATTTGGAAAGCTCATATGTTGGGTTAGAACATGCAAACATGCAGCCAAGAGCAAGTGTTGGAGATGGTTTTCGAGTAAGTGCCTCAAGTACTCCTAGTAATTCTAGTGGTGGATCTGAACCAGATGACATAGACTCATTTCATGCTGTTTATATATGGGGGGAGGTTTTGGCAAATGGGGTTTCACCTGATGGGATTGGAACTCAAATCCCTTCTAAGACAGATGTATTGATCCCTAAGGCTTTAGAGTCAAATGTTCTTGATGTGTGTCACATTGCAACTGGCGCACATCACATTGCTATAGCAACTAGGCAAGGACATGTTTTTACTTGGGGACAAGAATCAGGGGGAAGACTTGGTCATGGAATTGATAAAGATTTTTCCTCTCCTGTTCTAGTTGAGTTTCTAGAAGGCAATAATTTTGAATTTGTTGCATGTGGAGAGTATCATACAAGTGCTTTATCTAAATCTTTTGAACTTTATACGTGGGGTGATGGAACACATAATGTTGGACTTCTTGGACATGGTTCTGAGGCTAGCCATTGGATACCAAAAATGGTAAATGGCCCTTTGGAAGGACTTCAAGTTGTGTCTATTGCATGTGGCACATGGCATTCAGCATTGGCAACCTCAAATGGAAAACTTTTTACCTTTGGTGATGGGGCATTTGGTGTATTAGGCCATGGAGATCAAGAAAGTGTGTGGTATCCAAAGGAGGTACAACTATTAACTGGACTAAAGACTATAAAGGTTGCATGTGGAGTTTGGCACACAGCAGCTATTATAGAGGTTGCATTTCAATCTGGTTCAAATAGTTCATCATGGAAGCTTTTCACATGGGGAGATGGAGACATGCATCGGTTGGGTCATGGAAACAAGGAAACATACCTTCAACCTACTCGTGTCGCTCCACTTATGGAGTATAATTTCCACCAAGTAGAATGTGGTCACAATATGACAATTGCTCTCACTACATCTGGTCATGTCTTTACCATGGGAGGCACAGAACATGGTCAATTAGGAAATCCTATGTCACTTGGAAAAATACCTACTCTAGTCCAAGATAAGTTGCTTGGTGAGTTTGTTGAGAAAATATCATGTGGAGCACATCATGTTGCTATCTTGACAAATAAAAGTGAAATATATACATGGGGAATGGGTGCTAATGGAAGATTAGGACATGGAGATGTAGAAGATAGGAAATCCCCTACATTGGTGGTAGCTTTAAAAGATAGGAATATAAAAAATGTGTCATGTGGCTCTAATTTTACATCATGTATATGTGTACATAAATGGGTCTCTGAAACTGATCAATCAATTTACAATGGTTTTCGGCAAGCATTTGGTTTAACAAAAAAGAGACATAACTGTCACAATTGTGGATTGGCCTGTAGTTCTAAAAAGACATTGAAAGCAACAACATTGACTCCAACACCAGAAAAACCTCATCGAGTGTGCGATAATTGTAATGTTAAGCTTAAAGTTGTTAATGATAATGGTGCCTCCAAGTTAGATAGAAAAGTCACTCCTTCTCATCATTCCATAAATGGAAATGAAAGATTGGGCCAAGGAACAATAAGGTCTACAAGAACTCTCTTGTCTCCCATCACTGAACCAATTAAATACCTTGAGATAAAGAATAGTAATCCAAAAAACAAATTTGATTCTACTTCATTTATACGAGCATCTCAAGTTCCATCTCATGTACAATTGAAAGACATTGCATTTCCAAGTTCACTTAGTTCTTCTCAAAGTGTTTTAAAGTCTACTATACCTCTTGCTAGTCCACCACGAACTCCACCACCACATACCAATTCAGGGCCCATATTTACAAACACAAGAAAACAAAGCCCTACACGTCTTGCTAGTCCTAGATACTTTGGAAGTCTTAACAACAATTTAAGAAGGACAAATGATGCTTTGAATCAAGAAGTTTCAAAGTTACAAAATCAGGTAAGTTTAATGTTATAAATATAAAAATTCAGGTTATTCTTTCTTGCAAAAATGTACTTTGCCTTCATTAACAAGTTTTATGATTTTTTCTTTACATAGATTCAAAGTTTGAAGCAGAGAAGTGACATGCAGGATGTGGAAATTAAAAAGCTTAACAAAAAAGTTGTGGAAGCTATTGCCTTTTCTGCAGTGGAATCTTCTAATCATGGAGTAACAAAAGAATTTTTTGAATCTACTGTTTATCAGGTAACTACATTCTATATTTTAGGTCATAGATCAAGTTATTAATATATGCATATAAAATTATTGCTACATCGTATAAAAAATCATGGGAGTGGGGACAAAGTTAAGATATATAACATTAGAATATTGATACTAAACTGAAGGAAAATGGTTTGATTACAAATCATAGTTTCCTTGTAATAACACTTTTAAGTTTAAGTTTCTACTATAATTGATTAGTGACCTGGCATGAAAGATTTTTTCTCTCTAGAAAGTTAGGATATTTCTATCCTTGCTATTACCACAACGCTTCAATGAACTTATGCTTTTTTCGCATTATTTGTCAATATGCTTTTGCATAAGACAATATGATAGATATATAACTTTTTTATGAGTCTGCAGGCTACACCTTTAGTTCAAACAATTTCTCACTAAATATTCCTTTTAATTTATGGCATACACTTAATAACTTATTAGGATTTTCTTGTTATTCAACCTAACAGTCTGCATTTCTTGACCTTGGTTTTATTCAGTTAAAGGAAATAACTGAGAAGCTGCCACAAAAAATTCCAGAAAGTAAAACTTTAAGAATCGTGCTTACACAAGCTGAAGATTTTCTTAAAGGAATTGTAGAATCTAAAACATCTTCATCATCAAAGTTGGAGTCTAAGCAACCAAATGCACCTGATATACCAAATTTGAATAATGGCTCTTCTAATCTACAAAAGAATAGAGTTGAAGAAAATGTGGATATTGCAGGAGTCAATCCTTGTCAAGATGAAGGGAAATTCCTTGAAGAAAGTAATATATCAAACTTGCAGCCAAAGAAACAAAATGCACTTGATATAGCTACCTTAGATGGTGTTTGTTCCAAACTACAAAAACAAAGAATACAAGAAAATATGGAGGCTAATGGAGCCAATCCTTGTCATGATGAAGAAAGTTTCCTTGAAGAAAGCAATAAGTCAAAGTTGGACTATAGGAAACAAAATATACCTACTTCAGATACTAGCACTTCAAAAATGCGAGAACACAAACTAGATAAAAATGTTGATGATGTAGAACTTGACTCTTGTCAAGATAGAGAAATTTTACTTGAAGAAAGTAGTGAGACAAATTTGGACATTAAGTACCAAAATGCGCCTAATATGCTTGCCTCAATTAGTGACGTTTCTGAATTTCAAGATGATAAACTAGAGGAAAATGTTGAGGTTGCAAGAGTTGATCCATCTCAAGCAGAAGGACATATCCCTCAAGAATGTAATGGGTCATTTGCATCAAGTGTTTGCAAAATAATGCCTTCACAAAACTCATACAATGATTCAAGATCAATGGACACTTCAAGACTCGGGAAACAAGGAGAGATACAAGTTATTGAAAAATTTGAACGTGGTGTTTATGTGATACTCATGTTACAATCTGATGGTACCAAAATTTTTAAACGAGTTAAATTCAGGTAAATTACATGTTTCAATTTTTATTATAATTTTATTTGGTATATGCATTTGAAATAATTCTCTGAATTTCAATAATAAGCAATATATGCATCTCAATATAAGGATTTTTTTTCTCACATTCAAATAAAAATGAGTATGCATGGTTAAATACTGACTACACTTACATGTACGTATACCTTCAAATATGATTTCAATCATAATTGAAAATAACTGAAGTTGATAATATTTTATATTCCCAAGTAATATAAATTTAATAGGGAAAAACTTTTAGATTTTGTTACCGTGGATGGAAAATGTGTAACTTTTTTGTTGATTAACATATATTCTTATTTGATTGTCATATGAAAAAGAAAAGTATTTGATGTTATTAATTTAATGGTTTTACCTTTTCTTTTAATTTCACAAGAAGTTATTACCTTAAAAGAGTATAATCCACTATTTCATTGATTTAAACATTCTTTTACTTTTATTTTAGTTATGTCTAGACAAAACCATTAAAATGGCTTGCATTTAACTTACTTGAAGATGCAAATAAAAGTATGGATTTTTTTATCATGCATTAAAATATGGATTTTTTTATCATGCATTTTTTTTCATTTTTTTCCTTTAACATTTTTATTTCCCTTTAATGTTTTCTTTCTATTTATTATTTTGCAGTAAACGAAGATTCACTGAAAATCAAGCAGAAGAGTGGTGGAACCAAAACAAAAGTAGGGTTCTTAGGGAATATTGTCCAACACATAAAAAACTAACAGTTGGACCATCTAATGTCACATCACAAGTTAAAGAAATGATTGAATCATCTCCTAAATAGTTTAGTCGTTAGTAACAACAATTTCTTTTAACCATTATTACAAATAGCTTAGTCTTTAGAAATTGTTAGTTTAATTTTCATAATTTTTAAATAATTATTAATTTAAAAATTAAACAATTAGAAATTAAGATAAAACTAAAATAAACTTTATTATTTTTATAAGCAAAATAACTTTTTAAAAACTAAGTACAACAAGAATAATGTTAAATAGATAGTTAAATAGATAGTCATGTGTAGCCAAAATAATTTTTTCTCTACTTGTTTATTAACTCGGTGAGATGGGGATCAAGGTTTTTGTTCCCGTAAGTACTAACCAATATGAAAATACTCAAATTCCCCTCTCCCCCCACACACACACATTTAAGAGCTACCTTAAATTTTCATGGACTAGCTTCACAAGCCAACCTAACTGGTTTAAGGTTCGTCTCCATAGACCCACATTATTGATAGATTGTACCAATTTGATTTGTAAATTAAATGGACTAAATTTTTTGTTAGTCTCTGCACTGTGAAGCTTACGATTAAACAGGCCTAGTCACCTACTTAAAAAACAATTGCTAAAAAGTTCAAGTAAAAAAATGAGAAAAAAATTATGTAATGATAATATAAATTTTTTTACAATTATCTAATCACACTCCCAATTTATGATAAATTTATTGACTTTTAAAATAATTAATATAAATTAATTTAAATGATAATTTATAATTAGATAATAATATAAAACTTTTTCCATCACCAGTACATAGCCATTAAACTAAAAAAATCACTTAAAAAAAGTTTAAATGCTATCCCGCTCTTTACAAATATTAGTAATTCAAATTCCACCTTTAGTAACCACTTTCACGTAAAACATTCAAACAGTTGTAGAGTAATTTATCATGTAAGATAAATTATTTTGGTTTTTACAATAATTATTTTGAATTTGTACCTAAAATATTTTTTTTACTGATTCACAATATAATATAACTTTTTTATATTGATAGTGCATTAACATTAAAATCATTTGAAAATTAAAATCATAAAACATTCAACCAACCTGCATCATGTTAATATTTGAGGATATTATACTTTGCAAGCAACTAGATTCGAGAATATTTGATCATTTGAAAATTAAAATCCTAGTTTCAGTATATTTTGTAAGCACAACTAGATTCGAGGATATTACACTTTGCGAGCATCGCCAATTGAAGTGGTTGACCCATAACAAGATCGCAGGCCAAGTCTACTTAGTCTGCGAACTAAATGAGTAAGGCTCAAAATATGAAATATGACTCGAAATTTTAAACTAGTTAATCACGACGAAGGTAAGTTAATTAAAGGAATCAGTCCACGGGCTTCAGCCCAAATACCCACCCCTATATGTAGACTTGTGAGCAACTAAAAATGGTCAAAAAAAAATTTATAAGAATTAAAAATAAAAATCTAAAATTTTATGAGGCAACTTGTTGCAACCCAACTCAGAATAAAATTATATTATATGAGGCAACTTGTTGCAACCCAACTCATGCACTAAATGGGTTATAAAAATATTGTCTGATTTTTTGGTGAGATGATAGCCAACCTATACAAGTCGAACCAACTACAATAGATAGACTTTGTTATTATACTAATATGATTTTAAACAATTATATATTCTAATTATAATAATAATAATAATATATTTTATAGGTTTAATATTTATATAATACTAAAGTGATAGATTCATTAAAAATCATATGTTAATAATATAACAGTAAGGTATATAAAAAATTTTACTATATAATATGTGATAGCTTCTACCCCAACATATACATAAATAAATAAAATATATAAATATACAAATAAAAAATTCACATGAATAAAATGTTTACATTCACTTCACTATTATAAAAAAAAACTTATTAAAAACATATTCGGTCTTACTTATTATTTTATTCAGCTACTCAGCTAAAAAGTCATCTTGTGAATGAATCCATCCCTTTCACCCTTTTTGAGCCTAATGTAAAAAAAAATAAAAAATTTGTCATTGGAACCCAAGCCTAAAAAGTGATATTTACTAACTATCATTTCTTAGGTTGTATGAGAGTACTCATGAATCTAGATAATTTTGTCCTAAATTTGGGGGAATGTTTTTGAATGATTTTATATTGCAAGAAAATAAATATATAGCACAAGTTCAATTGAGTCTCAAGATGTGGTTTTACTCCAGCCCATTATGAATGTTTAAAAAAAAAGAGAAAAATAAAAAAAAAGAAAGAAAAAAAAGAGAGAAGATTTAAAGAATAAAAGCTGGGGTAAACCATCATCAAAGAAAATAAAGGTCCTGAAAAAAGTAGCAAAGCAATAAGGTTGGTGTTGTTAAAAAAATTCTAAGTTGTGGTTTGTAAATAATTTCGAGAAGCGAATGCTCTCATAAATCCTAAGCTTTGATTCCTAGAAAAATAATGATTTCTTTGTTAGCCCAACCACGTTACAAGCCTAATAAAGTCCTTAGTGATCCATATTGTGCATGTATGATTGCATTGACTGAGATGATGTGCAAAGTTGAAAATTTTACTATTCTATTGTTATAATTCAAACACTTTTACCGAGACATTTGTGGGGTTGATAGGAACACTAGTCTTGTGAAGACTGAAGTTAGTGATTATTCCTTGTGATCTATCATTCTTGCTAACCATTTCATTTAAAGTGCATCTTGTTCTTGTTATGTTCCTTTCATGAACTTATGACAACTATGAACTTGAGAATTGGCCAATGAAGTTTTTTCGAATGTATGCAGTTATCTCATGATTGATAAACTCTTACCTTTTTCCTTTTGGTTGAGGACAAGCAAAGATTTAAATTTGGGGGAGTTTTATAACTACTAATTATAAGTATATTTTGGGGGTTAAATTATAGAGGAATTTGTAATTTTTCTCTTTTAACTTTCCATTTTTTAGCAAATAATTATTAAATTAACATCATTTAAGTTTTTGTGCAGAGATTATTAAAAGTGATGGATTTATGAAGCTTAGTGAGTAAAATAAAGCCTAAAAAAGCAGGAATAATTAAAGAAATCAAAGTTAATTAAGGAAAGAATGACTAATTAAGGAAAGAAAACTAATTGAGAAAAAAATGACTAATTAAGAAAAAAAGACTAATTGAGGAAAGCAAAATAATTAAAGAATGAGACTAATTAAGGAAAGAAGAATTAATTAAGAAAATCAGACTAATTCAAAAACTTACTAATATGCACTTATAAAAGAAGAATAGAAAATAAGGAGAAGACACACAAAAATTCAAATAGAATACAAAGAGAAAGGCTAGAAAAAAGAAGAGGTAAGAAATGAGAGTCATTCATTTCCTCCATTCCCTTTCTTATCTTTTTTCCCTTTACTAAATATTTCCCTCTTGCAATTGTAAAGTCTTCATGACAATGTTGACCGTCAACTACTCTTGATGTAATTTCTCTTCCTATCTATTTATGAATATTACATTTGCATTATCTTTTTATGTGCTTAATATTATTACTTGTGGCATGATCACCCATTTGCAGGGAAGTTTTAGGGATAGCGTTGGGAAACATTATTTTCTAATAGAACTGAGAAAGGGTATCTAAATAAAGTCATCACTAGGGATAGGTTGATATTTGTTTAGCCTATTATACATCTCTATTCCTAATGTATTTTACTGTTTTAGCTCTGCAAAGGGATTTGGGAGATAAATTAGGTTCTTTCGTGCGGGAGACCAAAGTTAGAGTATACTAGTAGATGCATGTGTAAATTGAAAGAATTATAACTAAAGAAAAATCATTAACATTACATCAAAGAGTAACTCTGGTAGATTAAGTTCCCGACATACTCATCTTCTGAATTTCCTTCTACAATATTATTGGATTTTCTCATATTTTTGTTTTTAATTAATTAATTTAAATTCATGTTTAATTCTTTTTCTTGTTTGATTTAATTTTCACCAATTTAATTTACTATTTTCTACCACCTTTCCAAAAAAATTTTAATCAAATATTCATCTACATAAGTATAAACAAAGTCTTTGTGAATATGATACTCAGACTTCCATTTTAACTTTACTACTTGGGACGAATTGGTGCACCTGTCAAACCATCAACGGTATGTCAGGTCATTTCCACTAAGTAAAATCATAAGGTGACCAGTTATGGTTAGTCTATTTTGCTAAAATGCTTTAACCATATGAGATCAACATTGTCTTAAAGGAGCATTCAAATCGAGTGTCTTTACCCCAAAGGCTAGATTCCAAAGAATCCATTAGAACCTCACCTTCCTGATTCAAGTCCAACCCCCAAAACAATTTTTGCACCCAGACACTGCTCATGAATTATACAATACACACGACCTCACACTTGTGTTTCAAACATGTTTAACACATTATGTTATAATTTAACACTTTAGGTTCCTAACTAAGAATCCTACACTCTCCCTTTAACACTGCGCATAAACACATTTCTCAAGATAAACACCAGTCGGGTTATTGTATAATTCACAACTTACAACACATGTATTGTCACATCAAGTGTTAACCACACATTTATTCACAACCAAATCTCATGTCCACAATTTAACATCTCATAATATCACAATCCATCATCACATGTTTACGTGTATCTCATAAATTAACACATGTTCAACTTTGCACTTATAGTTAATCTTAATAACAATATTATGATATTGATACAACATGTTATCTCAATTAATTACATATTCAATTTATCACTTACACACAATTCAATCACAATTTACGATCCCAATATAACAATCTCACAATTATAATCATATAAGAAGAATTACAATACAATTAATATCCCAAAATAAACCCCAATTTGATCTCTTAATGATCCTTACACATGTTCATTCTAATCTCAATTCCTATAAACTCATCCCTTACCTCTAAGCAAACTCATGTTGTAGCTCGACAGTGATAGCGACATCTCTAGTAGTTCCCTAAGATTTCTCAAGTTTTCCCCCTATTTGCTATGTTAGGATTTCCAAACGTTAAAGAGAATGGAAAGAGGTTGTAGCCTCCCTTTCATTGTCAATGTGTGAGACTAATTTATCTCTGCAAAAATATTATTTCGCAAACCCCAACGATGAGAATGTGTGAAAATGGGTTTTAAAGGTGATGTCCAAATTTGGCAATGATCCAACAATTGACGAGTCAGGGATCGTAGTTTTACTGGGATAGGTTTTGGGTGTCTATGGGTAAAGAGAAAGCACAGTGCAAGACACATTTCTTCCATCACAAACATTATCTCAAAAATCTCAAATGGTGGGTGTGTGCGAAAATCAGTTCTGAACCACAAGTTCAAATTTCATGACCATAGAATGGTTAACGAGTTTGGGATCATCATTTTAGTGAGACAAGTTTGAGTGTATGCGGGAAAAGAAAGGATTTTGGGAAAGGAAGAAGAGAAAACGAATTTGAGAGGAAGAGAAAGCACAAAAACGTGTAATAAATGTAAAAAAGTGACCTATTACGTTTCTATTTATAACTAAGGTACTTTGTGCTTATTATTTACTCTATTTTTATATTATTTTGTCATTTTATATAAATAAAATCTATTATAATCCCTCTCAAATGAATAAATAAGATATTTTTTTTCTAAAAACATATATTTGTTTTAGTTACCTTAAAACTATTATTTTAATTAATAAAACTATTTCTCTTATTTATTTAATTACAAAAAGTTCATTATTTTCCTAAAATTTTATTTATTTTAATTAAAATCATTTTTAATTTATTTCATGAAAAACAAGATAATACATAATACATAGTGTATACTATTTTTAATAATTGAAAGGAGCAATGTTGAAATACTCATACACTTAATATCTTAGTGAAGAAGAATAGACACAAACATACGGAGAAAAAGATAGGAAGAGAAATTTTACTATTCACACTTTTTAACAACACTTCTTAATGATTGTATTATCAAGTCTCTAACCTTAACTAACAATATAACAAACAAACAAAGTAATTGAATTACAACTAACACACCCCCTTAATTCATATTAGCTAGAGATAACATTCCTATTTTGTCTCTCTATCATGAAACTTAACCAACTTCAAAGACTTAATTAAAATATCAGTAACTTGCTTTACTGATTTGCAATATTCTAATTCAAGATTCTCCTTAGTCACTTGATCATGCAGGAAGTGAAATTTTCTCCCAATGTGCTTGTTGCTACCATGTGGAATATGTTAAGTCAAAAGATATTTATGTCTTAAAGACAAATAATGAATCCTAATTATTTTGATTAGATGCAAATAATTACAAATGATAAATATTGCGTCTGATACGATATCAGATCATGATTTGTCCTTGTGTGTCTAAAGTTTTCAGACGATTTAATATAATATTTAAGTAATGTATTTAAGACCTTCAGTTAATACTCTTTGTCTAAGATACTTTTATGCAAAAAAATTCTCCTAGGATCTGCCAAATTCTTATGAAGAATAAAAGCCCATAGTCTAAAAGAGGTTGATCTTCATCAAAAGGTAAACTCTATTTTTGCAAACATGCTATAATGAAAGGAGTGACTTCCTTGCTAAAGTTCAAGCCACTTTATCCTATCAGCATGGACTTTACATGAAGAAGGGACGTGCATTTAATGCAAGTATTAAATGTTTCAATGAATTGAAGACCTCAAATGAATAATAGAGTGAATAATTCAACCGTTGAGAGACAGTAATTACTTAGAAATGAAGACTATATATAGAAGAAGCTTTGAAAGAACAAGACACAAATAATTCACGTGAATCATTCTTTCATTCTTTCTTGTAAAAATTTTCTTGTAAATAATTTTAAAGATACTAAGCTCTCAAAGCATCTTATACATCGTGTTAAAATGCTTAGCCAAGTCAATTTTTGACTTGTTGTCAACCAATAGCCTCATTGGTTTAGACTCTTTCAGATTTAATTCCTCTAATAAGGTTTCCAGCCATACAACTCAACAAGCTACCATAGATGCAGCTATATATTATTCTTTACATGAAGACAATGCCGCCATACATTGCTTCTTTGAACACCAAAAGATTGGTACTTTATCAAACATAACAACATACCCTATTGTGATCTTTCAATCATTTTTATCTTCACAACAATTAGAGTCTATGTAGCCAAACATTTATGCTTCTACACCCATTTTATCATTAGGAAACAATATGTCAAAATCTATGGTTCCCTTAACATACCTCATAATTCTTTTGACTGCCAAGAGGTGAGGTGTTCCTGGTTCCTGTATAAATCTACTTAATAGACCAACACTATAGGCCAAGTCAAGTCTAGTGTTGCATAGGTATCTTAATGATCCTATAATCTTTTTATACAATGTAGCACCAACTAGTTGCTCACTTCATTATTTTTTTAAGTTTGAGACCTATTTTCAACTAGAGTAGTGGTTAGATTACAATTAGTCATGTTGAATCTCTTCAAGATATTAGTCGCACACACACGAGTGTGTGTGTGCGCGTGTGTAACAATTTTATAAAATTAGTCTTATCAGTATTAATTCATTTTTATTTTTTATAGCTCATATCATTAATATTATAAGAGATATAATTGGAAACAAAATTAACGTTACAATTATTTTATGACTTTTTTTCTTCTCACGTGATGATTATTTTGGGATGAAGGGAGTAATGAAACCAACAAAATTAATGTGTAATTAATGTTCAAAGTGCCTTTTAGTAAGGACGAAAGGAAATATTTATTTTCTTTCGTAATTGTTGTAATGTAGCTTTGGCCTTTGAGTGAACATGTAAGAAGAGATGTGATATTGTAACCTTTCACGTTGAAAGTTAGATTCAAATTTTTGGTTTGGTTCGATCCAAGTTATATATTGATTCTTCTGGTTTTATACCAGTTTGATGATGTTTTATTGATTTAAATGCACAATCGATCCAATATAGCTTATCGGAATTTAATAGTCTTGGACTTTAATGTTCTCACATCACCCACAATAAGTTAATGAATAATTATTAATAAAGGCATAATTGGTACATTAGTAACACATTTTCAAAAATTCAATGAAATCAATTGAATTAATGTGTGATCCTCTCCCGAGGTCTCAAATACCACTTTCTATTTATAAGACATAACTACCTAATTCACCAAGATTAATAAAAAAAATAGTTAATGTACTCCCTTCATTCCTAAATGTAAGATTTTTTTCAAGTTATCTTTTGCATTCATTATTCTTTGACCAAAATATCCTTAATTACTTCACAATAAATGTTATGAATTAAAAAGATAAATACATTTTTTCTTTTATAATTGTTGAAGAATAAGACTTACATACCATCATTAATTTGGTAGTGTAATTAAGTGGAAAGAGAAAGAAGATGAGTTAAAATAATTTTAATGGTAGTTTTGGAAAAAATAAAAATTGCTAGCAAATTTAATGTTACTAATTAAATTAAACAATAAGGTGTGGATTTGTTAAAAGAGTCTTATATTTATAAAGGAAAGGAAAAGTTGTTAACAATGAATTTGTTCAACTCTTCAAAAAAAAAAATTGTTCTAAATTTTTATACTTTTCTAAAAATATCATTATCATTAATATTTCTCCCTCTTCTAAATGCATGTCAATATAATCTCTCTCTTATTTAATTGAGGATATTTTTAATATAAAATAATTAATGCATGAAACAATGAGTTGATTTGTTTACATATATTTGTTGAAATAAACATTTATTTCAATAAAGTAAATACCTTTTTGTTTTTTTAGTATGTTTATCAAAACTATTTCTATTAAAAAATAGTTTTATATTTATTTTAAAAAGTAAATCTATCTGGTTCTTAAAAAACATTTATGTTAAATTTGATTTTTTTTTAAGTTTAAACAAATTCATCCAATATGAATTCAATCTTATGCAAAGGAACAATTAAATTTAAAAAGTTGAGTCTTATAAATAAGAACCAGATAGTATAAGGAAAAAAAATGACACGCTAATTAAGAAAGTTAGTTAATCATATATAATTACATTAATTCAATTAGTAAAAAAAATTTCTCATCTTTTTCTTCATTGGATCTTAATATTAAGGATAAGAAAAAGTTGACGTACACCTCAATTAAATAAAAGATAATTTAAAAATAATAATATTAAATAAGATAAAATTAATTAAAATTTTCTTATATTTAAGATTAAGAAATTGAGATCAAGATAGAAATGAATATTTTTTTCTTATACTCTTCATTTTTAATTATAAGATTTTTTTTAATTAATTTATATCCCTTTAGAAAAATAATTAATCACATTAAATCTATCGATTATTTATATTATTATTTTAAAATTATTTTTTATTTATTTATTCACTAATTATTTCTTTTTAATATTTAAAAAATTAATTAAATAAGAATATTTAATAAGTAAATAATTAATATATCTAAAAATTATTTAAAAAATCTGGTAAAAAAGATAAATAATTTTTTTAAAAAAAACTTCTAAGACGGAGCGAATATTTGACCACAGAGGCAGTAGTATTTGTTTTAGACTCTTTTTTTTTCTCTCTTATACAAAATTTATTATGGGTGGAAAGAAGTAAAGCACAACATTAAAAGCAAATATAGGACGGCAAGAAATTAAAACCGTTCACTAGTACTATGTCACAGTTTTTGTCTTAAATGAACATTTAGATGAAAACGAGACAACCCAGAGAAAATCATAAAAAAAAAAACTCAATAATCAATCTTTTTTCTTGTCTTGGTTAATTTCGTCAAGAATCAGAATCAGTGCCACTATGAATGCATAGTCAATATTTGGATACACTGTAACTATGAAATTATCTTTACCCAACGCAATGCTTTGAACAGTGTGCTTCTTATGCATCTGCAGTCAAATAATATTTGCACTTGCGAAATTAGAATTTGAAAGAAGAAAAATAGTTGCTTTTGTTTAATAATTTTATTTTTAAAATATTTTTAATTTAAGTATAATTTTTTAATAACTTTTTTTTATTCATGATAAAAAGTTACAATAAAAAATATTTAAAGAATAAGTTTTTTTTACTTGAGATTAATTAGTAAAATTAAATAATATTAATTAATTTTTTTAAATTAATGCAAAATTAATTTTTTATATTTATATATGAGTCTAGAAAGATTATCTAAAGTTTTTTTTTCTCTTTTTCTACAACTTTCTCCAAAATATAAGTAAATTAAGAGCAAAAGGCTAACCTGGGCAGCAATGGTGAGAGATTCACCAGCATAAACAACACAAGATCGCTCGAACCAACTTCCTTTGACCTTAAAGTCACAAACTTCTTCTTTAGTATTGTTAGCTAAGAACACATCTAATTTTGTCTTTAGCTGGAAAACTGATGATTTCTTTACACTAAAGATCAAATCTTTCAGCTCCGTGCTTTCACCACGGAAAACTTGCCACTGATCATGAGCTGACATAATCTACATAAACAAATTTGAATCGTTTCATAGGATTATTTCAATATGATGACATATCTATAAACATACAGTGTTAAAAGAAAATGAAAAAGGAATATTTATTCAAGGAATAAAAGGAACACTAGTTTCTAAACAAAATTAGAGAGGGGATCTATGTAATAATTTTAATTGTACGTTAATTGTAAGAAAAGAAAAACAACATATCCAATCCCAGAAACTATATAAGTTTGTTAATTCATATTCTTCAAATTATCATTTAAGAATTAATCAAAAAATAAAACATGCTCTAAATAATAAGATAAATTAAGAAATCAAAATAAATATATGGTCAAACCTTCCGGCGTAGTGTGACAATGGGTTCGCCGGCGGCATCAAGCAAGACACGGTGGTCATGGAGGGTCATCAGAGAGCCCTTAAGGTTGAAAACAATTTTGCCATTGACATCGGTGACGGTAAAGCTATCAGATAATGTTAGGACTTTTCTCACAATTGCTAGGTCAACATTATATGGAGCACAATACTTAGGGTTGATGATACCGGAGGGTCGTTGGTTTTGCATAATTGCAATTTGAAGTTTAGTGAGAAATTGATAGGTGTGGATATGGCTTGTGGGGTGTGTATTATTTGATTGATAGATTGATATATACTTGAAACTTTTAATTATATATATATATATATATATATATATGACATGGGATATGAAGTGGTCAATGAAAAAGTTTGAAATGAGTTTTGAAGGAGGATAATGATTAAGTAGAAGGATGCTATGTATAGAAGAAGACCAGTTCAGGTTGGAAGTTGAAACCTGAAACTCTTTTTTATTTTATTTTTTCAATTTTAAAGGAGACTAGTAGTTGGAGGCTTTTGAAGGAGCGCGTGGCGATGTTTGCCGTTAAACTAGTGTTTATTTTACGTTGGACTAATTCTCTTATACAACACCGAGTAGGCGGACATTAAATTATTATTTTTTAAAGGTTCATGCAGAGACTTATAAGTGTGTGGACGGTGGAATTTAAAATTTTAAGAATTTTAAATATTTTAATAGAAATTTTTTTATTTTTAAAATTTTGTATTTGAATAAAAAAAAAGTTAAAATTATGAGGGTGAAAAGAAATGAATAAAAAAAAAAAAGATATGATTGGTGTGCTAGTTATACGTGTTCTTTTACGTTCTCATGCCCGAACGATGTTCCACAATCTCAAACGATGTTTTTTTTTAAGAAGACGGTAAAAAGAGAATTTCGATTTCTCAATTTTAGAAGAAAATTGAAATTCCAAATTTTTTGTTATTTAAAATTTTGTTTTAAAATTCTAAAATTTTAAATTCTTCACAAAAAAACATTCAAACAATGAATTTCAAATTACAGAAATTCAAATTCTTTGATAAATTACTTTCCTCAATTAAAATTCTCAATCTAAACATACTCTTAAAGTTATTGCAAAGTATGAAGAGATTTATCAATAAATTGCATGCACTTTGCTGATTTTTTTTTTAAAGGAAAGGGGCCTTGCCCTAAGGAAATAAACTAGAACCCGCGCCGCCGCGCGGACAAAGAGTAGGGGTGTTCGCGGTGCGGTTTGGGTGATTTTTTTTTTTAAATTACGTCCGAATCAAACAATAAATTAACATGTGGTTTGAATTTTTTAAAAATAAAATCCAAACCAAACCAAACCAATCTATACGGTGCGATTTGGGCGATTTTTTTAAATTATAAAATTTTATTTATAATCATAAAAAAAATTAACATGTTGTAGATCTAAATATTCCTTAAGAAATTAAAGTATAACGGAGGCGTCGCTGGTGCAGAACGGAGGCGCCGCTGGTGCAAAACAGAGGCGCGCTAGTGTAGTGGACTATGTGGAGGCGTGTTGTCTGATAGGAAGAAGAAGAAGGTTAGGGTTTTGAGGTGCGGCACTACTCGTTAGTACTCGTAGAAAGAAGAAGAAGAATATTAGGTGATAACTGCTAAATAATTGTATTTTGATAATAGAAAATAAGGCAAAATTGTCTTTAAAAATAATTATTTAGTAGTTATTTACGCTTAAATATTAAAGAATTGATGTTTTGTTGAATTTTGGCTGCAGATATAAAAACTGGAGGTGTAACAAGCAAAAAGGCCAGAAAAATTGAAGAAAATAAGAAAATCTGAAGCAGGCCTAGTACAATACGCGCGCTGAGCGCGCGTCACGCGTTAAGCCTGCGATCTAACAGAAGCGCGCGCTAAGCCTGCAACACGCGCGCTAAGCCCGCGATCTAACATAAGCGCGCGCTAAGCGCGCGATCTACACGCGTTGAGCGAGGGGGTGTCGCGCTGAGCGCGCCTACGAAGGCCCAAAGCCCACTTCAGCAGCTATAAATAGAGAGCCAGTCCAAGGGACAAAACACACCACCACAGAACCCCCTCTCCTAAGGGTTTCATTTACTCTCTTTCTTCCTTTCACCCCCTTCTCATTGTAAAGCCCTCATGACCATGAGTGGCTAATTCCCCTAGCTAGGGCCTGGCAGGCCTAAAAAGCCAATGATGTATGGAGAATTTCAAGAGTTATCAATAAAAGGAGGAATTTCCTCCAAGTTCTTTATTTACCGTTTTTTCTTTTTACATCTTGTATCTCTGAACTTGCTTTCTGTTAGGGTTTAGTCCACTCGGGAGAGGGTAAAGCCTAATTAGGGATAAGGAATGAATACTTGAATCTGTTTTAAGGGTTAGGCCACTCGGGAGAGGGTAACGTTTAAGAGAACACTAAAAGAAGGAAATTATCGGGTTATCTTTTAGAGGGTTTTTCCTTCCAGTTTCTTTTATCTGCTTTTCTTTCTTGCTTATTCTGCATCTCGGACTTTGTTTTCTGTTAGTCTTTAGGCCACTCGGGAGAGGGTAAAGCCTAATTAGGGATAAGGAATGAATGCGTGAATCGGTTTTAAGGGTTAGGCCACTCGGGAAAGGGTAACGCTTAATAGAACAATAAAAGAAAGAAATTATTGGGTTAGCATGACTTAATGCCCCAATGCCCATGCTTTAGCAAACATCTAGAATGTAATCCTAATGCATCTTAGTTATTGAGTCTTCGCAAAGGGCATTTGGAAGATAGGTAATTAAGGTAGGCTTGTCATCGTGAGACATCAGGGACAAGTAGATGGATAGATGTGGGGCATAATTAGTTCACTGGTATTGATAACAGACAAATCCTGAATCCATATATCTAGGCTGATTAGACTTGTTAAGTTTTAGCAATTTTATTATATAGATTTTATTTTTCCTTTATTTGAATTTCGTAGAAGTAGTTATCTTTATCGCAATTTAAATATTTTATCTTTTAATCTTATCTTTAAATCTTTTATCGTTTTGATCTTTTATCTTCTAATTTTATCTTTAAATATCTTATCTTTTCTTTACCTTATCTTCTATCTTTCTTTATCTTTTATTTTAAATTCTTATCTCTTGCTTTTAAATTGGGTTTGCATTAATCTAAGTACAAACAAAGTCCATGTGGATTCGACACTCGGACTTCCGAGAACTTTACTACTTGTAACGATTTGATACACTTGCCAACGAGTCAACATTAGGGTTTAGGATAATGGTAAGTGAAACATGAATTGTGTAGTTAGTAGTGTGTAAGTGAAATGCTACACAGAAATAAGTGAAATGTAAATAGTGAAACTGAAACGCAATCCGTATCTAATGGGTAAAGTCACACGTACTAAAATAAAAAATATATAATATGTAAATATGCGATTTTCAGCTAAAAACTGAAACCGAACCAAACTGCTTGATCTCTATAAAAAAATCAAACTAATATGAAAACTCACGGTTTAGTTTAGATTTTGATTTTTTTTTTTCGCGGTTTGCAGATTTTCTATTTGGGTTGGTTTGATTTTGAACATTCCTAACACAGAGTATGTACGTAGCTGATTTAAAGCTAAGTTCCAGATTATGCCATAAAAAATAACTAAAATAGTTCGGATTATTGCAAAATTTAATATAAAATGTGATCATCTAATTATATTAAAATTTTCAATTAGTTCCTCATATTTTAAAAAATTACAATCAAAATCCTATTATTTTTTAACATACATCAATCTAATCTAGTCATTTTTCCATCCAGCTGGAGCTAATTTTGTTAACTTGAAAGTTTAGATGATTAATTAAAAATTAAAATAAAATACATATTATTTAAAAATTAAATTTTAAGAAATAGTGACGATTAATTATAAACTTTAGCTTTCTATTTTACCCTCCTTCTCTTTCTCCCCCCACTGTAAATTAAACCTCCATGCAGTGGCTCCCAAACTACAACCATCAAGAAAACCATCACCACCACCAACATATACAGGCACCGAGAAAACCACCACCACTAACATGCAATAACAAAAAGACACAGACATATAGTTTGGTGGGGTTTGGTGTGTCACAGATTTGGGTTTCCCTAGCAATGATGGAGACTATCTCATAGCCGACGACATCAAGGACGGAGAAGAAGACATCAACCATGACGTTGAGGGGACCAAAGTGCCCTAGTGTCGCTGAGAAGTTGTTTTTCGGTGGTGGGAGAAAGTTTCCGACACGGTCGACTCTGACCGTAGCCTGACAATTCTAACCATGCATGTCAACTTAATTGAATAGAAATGACCTAATTGAGGCATTTTTGAAAATTAAAGAATTTGATTAGAGCTTTTAAAAAATATGGAGACCTAATTGAGTATTTTTCTATAATTAGAAACCAAATCAAATATTAATCCTAATTATAATAAACTTTATACTGTAGTTTAAAATTGTAACTATAATTTCAATTTTGTAAGAATCAGAATTGAATTAGAATTATATATATATATAAAGAAAAAAAGTTAGAATCAAACTCGAAATTGAATTCAAATTTTACTTTAATCCTTCTACTTAAGTCATGCGCGGGGTTACGTTTTAAATAAATTAAAGGAAAAAAATCTACTAATGGCAAGAATAATGTTAAATGTTCACCTTGTTTTTAGGTGAATTGAAATAAAATAAAAAATAGGTATGATATGTTATATATGAAGAAAAAGAAAAGAGAGACCGAGTGAAAAATATGATACACAAAAAGAATAACATAATTTATTGTTGGCCAAAAGGCAATGGTAATTACGAAAAGTCAATGTTCACAGTTAGTTTAATGTGGGCAAAGTGATGGTCTCAAGGTCATTGCCAATGTATTGACTGAACATTAATTAATTTGTTTGTGATGGCTAACAAAGGTTGACACTTAATTAGAGTTGGTTAAGCCAATGCTTAAGTCATCACTTAAAGATAAAGTAGTCGATGCTTTACATTAATTTTTTTTTTCATCTTTTCTTCCTTTATCTTCTTCATCCTAATATTCAATCATTAGCCCTAATGAGCTTGGCAATCACAAGTCAATGACGCGTCTCCGGTTGGTCCTTCCATGACCATGCACATCCACCTCTTCCTCCCCTTCGACACCCTAAAATACACCACCCCCTATTACCACACCTTCTCAAACACTCTCACCTTGTAAAAAATATATATTTGAATCTTTTAGTCATTATGCGTCTTATCAGCTTCTAACTCTAGATCTTTAAATACCTTCATTGTTATCATAGGTCCCATCTGATTTACCTTTACCTTTAGCTCCTTCTTCTTTTCACTCCAAAAAAACCCTTTTTTCCTTTTATACCATGTCACATTCAAAGAACAAATATGAATCTTGTTCTCCCGACTATGGCGATCATGAGTCAGATTCTGAATCATCTGATCTGAAGGCTCAAGCTTCTCCGAGCCGATCTTCGTCCATCAATCTTGATGGCGATACCCCAATAGACATAAACCGAAAATGAAGGTCTCTTTTTATTGAACCCTAGCACCTTTGGCATTTAAGATTGCGCTACACTTTGAATTACTATTATTTTTTCAAGTAACTCAAAAATAGTAGCATTCATTAACGACTATTGAAAATAAAATTTTTAATTAGATTGGGAGAGTGTAATTCCTAAACTCAAATTAGAACTGCCAAGATCAAATTTGATCTCTGGTTCCATTAGAAAGAAAACTGAAAATGAAATAAAATAAATGCATTTGCCTTTGAAACAAGTAATGCTCACTCGATCCAATTTACAAACAAATTAAATAGACAAAATAAATAAATAAATAAATTAAAATAGATTAAAAATAAAATAAAACAATCAAAGAATTTTTTTCACAAAAATGTCAAGAAGTTGGGCTTGACTCATCTGCCAATGCATCATCATCTCCTGTGCACAATGGTCACCATTATCAGCAACATAGCTAAGTCATTGAACTAGAAACCAACAAAGCTATCAGCTAATGTTAGGACTTTTCTTACAACAGCTAGTTCGACATTATATGGAGCACAATACTTAGGGTTGATGATACCGTAGGGTTGAACGAATGAACAAAGTCAGAATCTTCTCTTTAATCTTACAATGAATTGTATTTATTTAAAAAAGAAATAAATTTAAGACTATAACTAACTATTCGCTAATCCTATTTAAATAAGCATGACATCACGTTATAGAGACATGAATAAAGCAAACAAATTCTTTTTATACAAGATACATACATATTCTATTTGATATTTCATTATCGGTATATGAATTGGTGTATGCTCCTGTTGTCAACCTCAGATATGTATACTTGTATATCAGTATATGAATTTTAACCTTTAATTTTATTTATTAATAAAATTATTGTCAAGTAATTTTGGCTTTCAACATACTTATCAATATTTCATTATCGGTGTCATTAATCTAGATCTATGCAAACTTTTGTTGTCTATTAGGGAGAGAAAACAAACTTTCAATATAATAATAATTCTTCACCATTCATGATAAATTAAGGAGGTGCACTTATGTTATTCTATAAAATGTCTATTTTTTTTACTCATTGAAGTAAACAAAAACATTCGCAGGAATGAGCAAATGTTCTCAAAAGATAAGTTGTTCTTCATATATTTATTTTAAAATAAATTTTTCAAAATTTGAGGAGGTAATTGAAGGATTTTTATTTTAATTTTTCCTTGCATGCAAGCAACATTACATATATTTTTTTCTTTCAAAATTATTAATAATCCTAACTAATTTCCAACCACCATTTGAAAATAAGTTAGAATTATTGATAATTTTGAAGGAAAAATACATGTTATGATTATTACATGCAAAAAAAAAATCAAAATAGAAAATCTTCATCACCACATAAAACTTTGAAGGATTTATTTCAAAATAAAAATATGAAGAAGAGCAAATTGATTTTGAAGTACATGTACATTCGCTCATTCAACATAATGTTTTCATTTACTTTAATGAGCTAGAAAAAAAATAGATATTTCAACAAATAGAAAACCTGACGCCGAAAACACAGAACAAAGATCATTGCATAGCAGACTTTGAGAGATGCTATCGCAATTTTGTGGCGACGTGATTGAGTCGTGTAATGGTCTTTTTTTTTTCTTTCTTGAGTGTATTTTCAGTCTATTTATAACCAAAAAAGAATCTTTTATTTTCTCCATGTATCTATCTGTTCATATCTTCTCAAATTCTTTCTGATTTTTCAGTTTGTTTTATTTTCCCAAATCTTCAAATATTCTATTTTAATTTTTTCCAGATTATTCTCAGGTTTCCCAATTTTCCAAATCTTTAAAGATTCGTGAAAAAAAAAATCAGGAAACTGGATGGAATTTGAAAAGAGATTTTTCTTTTCAGGAGATTGAGCAGTTATTGTAAACTTAAAAACGAAGTAAAAATTTCTACATTAAATTCAGAGCAAATTACATACACTTCCCTTAAAATTTATTCATATTACACTTGCATCCCCTCCTTTGCATTAATTTCTTTAAAGATTTCGTTTACTCATATAACACACAAACAGTTTTATTTGAAGGAACATGAACGCAGAATCAAATTCGAAATCAACTCCATGCTTGCTTCTACTCTAGGCAAAGAATCGCAATTAATGCAACTATGAAAGCAGTGTCAACATTGGCTTCCACTCTGACTACGAAATTATCAGACCCAGTGGCTTGAACAGCGTGTTTATTCATCTGCAATCACATAATATTGTATTCTCAAAAATCAGTTTAAAAGGGGGAAAATACTCTGCGTAGCAAAAGTAGAAAATGGTGGAGTTTAAAGTTCAATGGATTTTTTTTGGGTGCAAAGAGCACCATGAATTTAAATTCGGTTTAAAAATATATAAAGCTCAATCGTTTATAAGTTTCCGATTCTTAATGTGAATAAAAAAAGAAAATCAGATATGATTGTTTAATTTAAAATTAAATAATAAAATTTTCAGAAATTTAATGAGTTTTATCACTGTAAAAATACCATTGTTTACTAAACATTAGTATTAAATTAATTTTTATTAGTAAATGATAATTTCTTTTGGAGTATCATGATGATTTTAGAAAGAAAGAACTCACCAGTGCTATAATATTGCGGTGTTGAACGGAACAAACTTCACAAGATCCATTGGACCAATTTCCTTCTATCTTAAACTCACAAACTTTTTCTTCAGTATTTTGGGCTAAGAACACTTCTAATTCTAGTGCCGTGTTTGGCTGGAATATGTTGTATCCTTTATTGGGTCGCTTTACACTGAAGAGCAAATCCCTTATTTGGTCGCTTTTACCCCTGAAAACTTGCCATCTATTATGTGCTGTCATTCTCTACACAAACAAAAAAGCACATAACTATCAGTATAATTTATCCTATTATAATTATAAAATTTTATTAAAAAAAAAAAGAAAAATTAAACGCAATTTCTTATCCATATCAATTAAAGACAAGATCGGTAACAAAGAGATTTACAACAAATCATTCACTCTGGTCAACCAACTGAGCTTGAATCCCTTACTAGAAAAATTGAACACTATTTTAACTTTGTTTTCCAATTTCAACAGTAAATAATTTCCACTGTCTGCATAATTTAATAGGATCCTAACTGCCATAGACAATCCTGTTAATAACAGCACATAAAAATGGACCTAAAAGGAACACTGTGATGATAATAAAATTTTCAACAGGGAATATAATTCGAAACTAAACAGTGATCCTGAATATAATGATGATAATGCTGCTCAGCATTATGATCTCAATTAGAAAACTGATCACGTCTAGCATCAATGTATCTGATAAAAAGCTGCACTAAATATACACCAATGTTTACAAACACAACATTCCCCTTCCAATCCTTATAAACGCCATGCATTATTCCACCCCCTGAGAGTATACTAATGCCACATCTGCTTTTATGCTACTACCACTTATAAGGTTGATTAACGATTAACAACTAACAAAATGTTCACCTATTTCTGCCTTTAGAGGCTCCAGGAGACTAAAAAGAACATTTTTCTAATGTAAAGGAAGCATGCAAATTTTTAATTAGAGGACTAAAAAACCCAACTCTCCTAATTTGAGGGACTAAACATAATTAAGCCAAGAATGAATAAATCCTTTCGTCCTCATCAGCCTGCACCCGCATCCATCTCCAAGAGTATAATTGAACTTCCTCCACTGTATCTCCAATGTGAACTGTTTATTGGCTAAACACCATGTGCCTCAGGCTTATCCAAATGCCCTTATCAGTTATCACAACACACCAAATAACTTCATAATCCTCTCCTTTAATACCACTCTCCCAACCAACTAATTAAGACATTGATACCAAACCACTCACATTCATAAAACAAGGGGTTCACATTTTCAGCCATCCAATTGTAGCCTACACATACACCTACTTCATCCGATACAGCACCTCTCTGCATTAAATTGGCCTTTGATGGTTAACTATTTTGTAATGCTTACCACACCAGTATCAACATTTTCAAAGGTACCACCTTGTTCCATACTTTTTTTCCACAAAATTTGAACTGTCCCAGCTCTCCCTTCCTCCATTAACACCTTGTATGTCGAGCCAAAACAAAAACCTTTTGACAAAAGCTAAGTTTTTATATAATTTGGACTAATTAATAATTGTTTATAACATGGTATTAAATAAATTATTTTTCTATGCGTAATTTTTAGTATTACCTTATAAAATATTAAAATCAAAATTTTATTATAGTAATGCATATACAATAAAGATAGTCAACGCATACTGCCGAAATGAAAAGTCTAATTTTAATTAAAGAATAAATAATAATTTTGATTCCTAAACTAAATGTGCATATTGACGACAATTTAACTGGTAAAAAAATAAAAATTCTTATTTAGTTATTAAATGTATAAAAAATGTAACAATTATGTTATATTTTATACCTTAATAAGAAATTGATTTTTGAATTTTACAAATTAATAACAATATTATAACAACAACAACAAAATAGTCCCACAGTAATGACAAACAGCATAATGTAATTAAGTCTTTGATTAAAATATGAGAAAATATACTCAAAGTGGAAGCACATATACAGCCAGATGCACTTAATTAAAACTTATGCTAACATATATGGTCAAAGTAGTTGAAAACAAAAAAAAAAAAAAGGTCAAAGTCAAACCTTTCGGCGTAGCGTGACGATGGGGTTCCCTTGATGGAGTAAGATACAGCGTTTATGAACGGAGAAGGAAGCGCTTTGGAGGGTGAAAACGGAGTTGTGGTCGTAGACACGGAATTCATTAGCGAACGTATTCGCCGTTCGAACAATCTCCAGTGAGGTGGGAGACGGTTTACAATACTGAGATCCGATGACTTGAGTTGTTGTTGGAGTCATCTGCGTGGGTCCAAAAGGTTGTCGGGTTTGCATATCTTCGGCTTCAGATCTTCCAGTTGCGCCCTTTCTAGGTTTGGTTAAGGTTTTTTGGTTGTGTGTGGTATATTTATAATGTTGCTGAAGAATGAAGAATCCGAGAGTGAGGAATATGTCAAATTAATGTTAAACGAGTGTGAGGACTATATCTCCAAATAAAGAATTTAAGAGGAGTGAGAGAACTGTGTGGACTATTTCAACTACATTTTTCTTTTTTTTTGTTCCAAAGGTAAAAACGCTTAAATCGCAAATCCCACGCGGGTTATTGAATGGCCTATATATACAAGTACTAATTCTTTTGTCTCACATTATTTATTTGTTGACTCTTGACTCCAATCTTTGTTAGAATAGTATCTTACCGAGTAACCTAGTTTAAGACTCATTCTATTCGTCTTTATTCAGTTCTAGTCCTTTTTTTTCATGCTTCAGAAAATAGTCAGCTCTAGTCTAGAAGATAAAGAGAGAAAATCAATTAACAAAAGGGAGATAATAAAGTTATATCTTTATTTATATTTAAAAATTATAGAATTTCTACTTTTTCTTCGTCCTTGGATATAAGACATTTATAATTAATTTACACATACTATTAATTAAAAAAGTTTATCAGTTTAATTAATAAGATTAAATTTATCTGTAACTATAATATTTTTAAAAATTATTTGGACTAGTTATATCACTTTTTTCAACTTAATTACTTTTTGCTTAAATAATTAATATATGGAGAGAGATAGAGTAATTGTAGAGAAATTTTAATTTTTAAAACTAAACTTTTTAATTCTCAAATCCTGGGAGAGAAATAAACAATTCATATCATTTATTACTTATGAACTAAAATAACTAAAGGTATTTTGATATAAAAAAAGTTAATAGAAGAATTTAAAAAAAATGATCTTAGAAAAATAAAAATCAAAATCAAAACAATATTGTATATTTAGGGACAAAGAAAACATATCTGAATAGAATTGTTTGTGGTTGAAACTTGTACATTAATATTCTAGATGGTCTCTTTGTGGCAATCCAAGTAGTATTGGGGGTACCTCCTATTCTACCATTTTTCTTATAAAATAAAGTAGCTCAGTTGTGGGCTTAACTATTGAAGCTTTGGAATTTTTGCAGAATAAATTCACAATTGCTAAATACATCCCAATTTGCAAAACGTACCCCTTTAAAATCGTATTTGTTCTTCTATAATTATCCTTTTTCTGGAAATTTATTTTCAGAATTCAAAGGGTAAGATTTTTGAAATTTCTGGAATGTATTTAACACTACTCCGGAATGTGGGATATTTCAGAAGGAACGTGGTTATAACTATACTTTATTTCAACAACTTGCGGAGGCAAGGGAAGGATGCCGGGGAAATTTCTGGTTTGAACACATTGCTATCGTTATTGCATATGGATTAGACAAGAAGACTTTGACAAAATTAAAGGTGAAGTGTAGAATTTTCTCTCATTAAGAAATGAACGCGTTTGTTGAGTTTCTGATTCTCTTATGGAGATTTGAGTTTAGGGATGTTTCTCTTCGAAATGTACTCTGGGAAACATCACAAAAATTAATTATTTTTCGATGGAATATGTATTTGATGCATTTTTTTAATGTCTTTATTCTTGTAGATTGCAATCTTGTGTCATTTTGATTCACGGGGAGATTGAAACTCTTTAAGCCTTTGTTTGGTTATGAGGAGTAATGGGAGAGAATGAAAGTGAATACATGAGAAAAAAAATTTTGAAAAATAGAAGAGAAATAGGATTAGAATAAAGGATAATTAGTTTAAGAAAAAAAAAGGATGAAATAGAAGAAAATATTTAAATTAAAATTATTTAGTAAGTGTAAATTACTCGTTTAGTTTCACAATTATAAATTTTTTTTGTCTTTTATCAAAACAACAATGACTATACATGATAAATTAATTAAAATTATTTTTTTCTTTTTTCTCCTCAGTTTTGAGATTAAAATTTATCATGTGGATCCTACTCAATTTTTTGAAAATTTGTATTCACTTCCACTCTACCAAACAACCAATATTTTTTCACTCCCTCTCTCTCTCTCCCTTCCTCTCCCTTCCACTATGTAAGAGTTTAAAAAAGAAGAGGGGTAATTTTAGAATATAAAAAATACTGAAAAATTAAAAGGGGGCGGTATGTTTAACAATTTTGAAGTTTGTTTTAGCAATAAGGGAAGTTTTACTTTAAGGATTTGTTGAGCCCAGAAAGATCTGTTATCCCAAAAGACCTGAATGATTGATCCAAGTTGTAAGTTCCTTTGGGCTTGTCTTCTTAATTATTTAGGGCTTTTTCTATATCCACACCTTTGTTTCTAAGTACACTCTCCTTTTTATCACAAATACTCCCCATACCCGAAATACCCCTATATCATCATTCTGAAAAATATATTTTGGAATATTTAAATTATTTATTTTGAAAATTACATTCCAAAATATAAATTTTTTAACATTGGAATGTACTTCCTAGAATACAGAACAATAGGTTTCGAAAAGTACATTCCAGAATGTTATTTAAATTTTTGTATTTCAAAAAGTAATTTTTGAAATATAAAATTTAAGAATCATTTTGGAATACACAATAATAGGTTCCAGAAAATATTTTCTGCTCCAAAAAATACTTTCTGGAAGTAAAAAAATTACACAAAAAAGCATTATAATGTATCTATACACCAGTTCTAATCAAATTACACAACATGTACAAACTATATATTAAGATCCGAAACTTTTAAGCACTTTTCCCAGGTTGTAGCAAGAAAATGTAGGTATGGAAGAAATGAATATTTTGTCATCATGAAGAAAGATCATGGAAAGGAAAGAGAGGTTATAAATTCGAATCTTTCACTAACAAAAATTAATAATTAATATTTGATATAAAAAAATCTTGATAGTCAAAGTGACTAAGTTATAAAAAATGCTAACTTAGAATAATGTACTTGCTAGTAATGGTCTCGAGAGCCATCACTAAATTGCTTGATTTTGGATCAAATCCACTTCAAATCGTTTAGCATAAACGCGTGCGATCTCTATCTACCCATACATACCTCCTTCATAATATAAAATAATAACAGATTAAGTTTCCAAGAAGGCTGGTAAGCGTGCAAGCTTTCTCGAGTAAAATATATAGAGCCATAATTTGAGGCTTGATTAATTTTATATATTTGCTATGATGAACCTGATAATGTTAGTGATATGCTTACATTTTTTATTAGTATAATAACAAACATGTTTATCAGTTACGCGTGGTTTGGACTTAGAAGCAGGGAACAAGATGTTTCTCTTCCCATGAAGTAGAGAGAGATGTTGGCCGGGGTATCCCTTTGTCCCCTACTAGAATGTAGTGCCTTTTGTCCTTTATTTTGCAATGTTTTCTCCCTCTGTGCTAGGCATATGCACAATGTAACAATGAATTTAATTCAGTTGATTAAGTAATTAACGTGTATAAATTAATTTTATAAATTTGATTGAGTAATATATATAAGTTGATTTTATAATTTCTTGATATTTGAATTTGATTTTTATTGATAAAAAAGAAATAGTTTTAAGTGAAGATGAATGATAATTTTTTAATATATTTTTTATTATTGATTAAAATTTATAAAATAAAATAATTTTTTTAGGTTCTATTTCTTATTTAATTAATTTATCTATTGATTTTATAGTTTTAAATAATTTATTTATCCATAAAAATAAAAGACAAATATAAGGAACAGTGGATCCAGACACACTCACACTAAATTGAACTGAATCCTTTTGATATTTTTAATAAATTTTAACCATGATAAAGTGTTTTGAAAATAATGTATTAGAAAGTATATTACTAACACTCATTTTCTTAAACATATTTTTTTCAACATATTCTCTTATCTTAGTTAAAATTTATTAAAAATAATATAAAATAAAAAATAAAATTTATTAAATAGGAAGTGGAAATCTATGTTATTTTGTAAATTTTAAAAAATTTCGCTAAATCATATAGTGCATTTAAAGACATTAGGATACCTCCACTCACATGATGCAAGTGACCACTCGTCCGGTTCAGAATAAATTACTCAAACATCCAAAGGAACATTAAAAATACAAATTTGAATAGACTAGTCATACACAATCTTGAGATCAATCTCTTAAGATTTCATGTAACTAGAACATATGGTCGATTAATTATCTCTGGTGCTTGCATGACATATCACAAGATATTAATCTCTTATCTATCTATATATCTATATAAAAGCTAAGAGAATTCTTAAAAAACCCAAACCACTAGCAAAGGGTTAATGATAAGATATTAAAATAATTGATCATAGGAATTTGAGAAGTTGATATTTCGATGCCGTCCTCCAGCTATAAAAACCTATGAAGCATGGACACTTCAATTTCTTGTCGTGTTTGATGTTCGACACGCGTCCATGTCAGTGTCCGACACCGACACGACACCCATACTACATTTTATATTTTAAACATTATAAGTGTCCACATATCCGTGTGTCGGTGTGGATGTGGGTGCTTCATAGATAAAAACCATACAAGTAACAGATATGTGATGATGTCTCTAGAGGTCGTACTTGAACTAATATTTTAATTTAGTGTAGCAAGGATCCACTATTCCACTAACAATCTACAGTGGTACGATTCTGTTGGGTCAGACATGCATGATTTTCTCAGTTCTGAATTACATGCCCAAGGCTACTCAACGTAACCAACCTACCACCACCCCAGCAATTAGGTCCATTACCCTATGGTTTTTATCATGGACCACAACCTGGTCTCTATCGATCTCCATAAATTATAACGACGAAATTGCTTGCAATTAATTAACTATGACCAACTCTCCTATCCAAAAGAAAGAGTGATATTAAATTGCATAAGTCTAGGCTTTGAAAGTGATTTCCGCATAGGCTGGTGGGAAAGTATATATTGGAAATATTATTATTACTAGTGTATTTTTTGCTTACTGGCCATGGCCTATGTTGGTTCCAAAAGTAGCATATTCTTTGCCTTTTGTTTTCGTATTGCACAAACCCAAATGGCCAAATGGGGGAAGGACGTGGGTACGGGTGGGTCGGCAAATAATAGGTTTTTTCTTTTGTTTATATATATTATCATATTCATATCTAATGTTTGGTGGAATTATAAGATTGATTTGTGGTTTCTCAAAAGAGAGGTTTAAGGGTTGAAGGTAGAAAAGAGGATATTGTAGGTTCAAATTTCCTAATAACATTCTAATACAAATTAACAATTAATATCAACAAAAATGTATCTAATATTTTTAAAATAATACTGATCATCGAACAAGTTTAGACACTGATTTAATCTTTACATAGTTAAACTCCAATTTTGAATTGTGGTTAAATTGGTATTAATAAAATAATAATGATTAAATAATATTAAATAAATAGAATACCATAATTTTATAATACTAAAAATTAAAGTAAAATATAATTTATTAGATTCTTAACATTCAAGTACACATAAAAATCCAAATCAAATATTTCATAATACTTAAGTTTGAATTTTAACAAAATACAACTATGTCCGCTAATAATAACAAGTTTATATCTTGAATAAAAAAGAAAAGAAAAATTATTAATATAATATAAAAAGTATAAGAAATAATTATACAATTTTTTAATTAATATAAATGACAAAAATATTATTATTATAAGAAAAAAAATTTAAAATACTTTATACTTATTTATCAATCTTATTAAATATATGTTTCTATTAATTTATCAACCCGATTTTTCACGGTTTTTCTTCTAATTTTTATAGTTATAGATCAAGTTGACTTATTTAATACCAATTTTTATCAATTTTTAATTAAGTGATCTATATTTTTTTGTTTAGATGTAACTGTTGGAATTGTCTAACAAAGTATAGTAGATCAGATTTTTATGTTATTTCCACCACCAATTTTTAATGGTGAGGAGTACGAATTATGGGTTGCAAGGATGACCACTCATCTTGAAGCTTTGGATCTTTGGGAGGCAGTAGAAGAAAACTATGATGTTCCTGAACTACCTTTAAATCCAACGGTGGCTCAGATGAAGAATCACAGAGAGAGGAAGACCAAAAAGGCTAAGGCTAAAAATTGCCTTTTCTCTGTAGTGTCAAAAATTATTTTTACAAGAATTATGAACTTCAAATCTGCCAAACAGATTTGGGATTATCTCAGATCAGAATATCAATGCTGTGAAAGAACCAAAGACATGCAAGTACTTAACTTGGGCAGAGAATTCGAGATGCAGAGCATGAAAGAGACTGAAACAATTAAAGGCTACGCTGACCGACTGTTAGGCATAGCAAATAGAGTGAGGCTTCTTGGGAAGGACTTTCCTGATGAAAGAATAGTGCAAAAAATCCTGGTCACTATACCCGAGAAGTATGAATCGAAGATATCAGCATTGGAAGAGTCTAAAGACCTGTCAACCATCACCTTGGGAGAACTCATAAATGCTCTACAAGCTCAGGAGCAGAGAAGAATGATGAGACAAGAGGAGGTGGTACAGGGTGCGTTTCATACGAAAACACAAAATTCAAGAGGTGGCAAAGACAAGAAGAACAACAAATGAAGGAACAAAAAATCAGAAGGCTCCAACAAGCAGCAAGGTGAGACCTTTCCTCCTTGTCCCATTGCAAAAAGACAAATCATCCTGAAAGAAAATGTTGGTGGAGGCCAAATGTCAAGTGCAAAAATTGTGGCAATATGGGACATGTAGAGCGAATATGCAAGTCCAAATCAAATGAGGCAAAGGTGGCTGTGGAGGAACAAGAAGATGAGCAACTCTTTATCGCAACATGCTTTGCCACAAGCAATAGTTCCAGTGATTCATGGTTAATAGACAGCTACTGCACAAATCATATGACCAATGACCTGAAACTCTTTAAAGAACTTGACAAAACCATTGTTTCCAAAGTAAAAATTGGAAATGGTGATTTCATCTCAGTCAAGGGAAAAGGGACTGTTGCTATTGAAAGCTTGACAAGTTTTGAAACGCACCGTTTAAATAAAAAGGAAAGAGAAAACAATAATAATATAATAATAATACCCACCCACCCCTCCAACTTTCTAAAAACTCCTGAGACCCCCCCTTCTCAAAACTTCCATTTTCCTTTTTTTGTGCAGCAGCCAACCCCCTTTCAACACTAACCCTTTTGCCCTAAAAATTTAATCTTTCGATCCTTCACTCATCTCCTCCCATGGTTCCGAAAGTTGCAAGATTTTTACATCTTTGGGTTCTTCCAAGCACGAGAAGGTGACGGGAAAAAAGGGGAAAACACTACGCATTTCCTAGGTTTTTCTATTTGACCTCTTTAAGGTAAATGATCATGACCCATTGTGTTAGTTGAGTAATTGCAGTACTGATTAGTCACATGGGCTGTGAGAAAAAGAGCTAGAAACTAAGTTTTAGAGATTATTGTGATTTTCTCAAAACCCTAGGTTTGCTAAAATTGGGGATTTTGTCTAATCCCTTGTTCTATTATTTAAATGCTTAGGTTCTGTGGAAAATACAGTGGTTGACCTTTCTAACAGCGGTAGAAGTCAGTGATTGCGTTATTTAGGTGAGTAGCTAATATACTTAGCGATTTTCTTAAAATTCATTTATGGAGAAGCAAGTATACTTCCGAACATATATACTTTTGGTGAGCTTTGAGATTTATTTTGAAATCTTGATATTATATAAGGATGAATGTTGAACTGTTTGTTTAATTTTATTTATGTTGAGTTCATGAATGATATATGCCATTTGCTACAACGAAGAGATAATGTAGCCTATGAGTTGAATTCTCATAGTATAATGATATACCGTTTGCTACAACGAAGAGATAATGTAGCCTATGAGTTGAATTCTCATAGTATGATTATATTTCCGTTTGCTACAACGAAGAGATAATATAGCCTATGAGTTGAATTCTCATAGTATCATGATATATGTCGTTTGCTACAACGAAGAGATAATGTAGCCTATAAGTTAATTTCTCATAGTATCATGATATATGTCGTTTGCTACAACGAAGAGATAATGTAGCCTATGAGTTAATTTCTCATAGTAAAATGATATATGCCGTTTGCTACAACGAAGAGATAATGTAGCCTATGAGTTGATTTCTCATAGTATAATGATATATGTCGTTTGCTACAACGAACAGATAATGTAGCCTATGAGTTAAATTCTCACAGTATATTTATATGTTCCGTTCGCTGCAACGAAGAGATAATGCAGCCTACGAGCTAAATGTCGTAGTTATATAATTTCCGTTCACCACAACAAAGAGATAATGTGGTCTATGTGCACATAGTAGAATAAATACTTGATTTTAAAGTAATTATTTTGGGATACCAGGTTATGAGAAGTTCTAAAATGTATATTCTTTACGTACATGGATTTCTAAAAGCAAGTGTATGTTTGTTCAGTGTTTATTTAAATGACATTTTAATATCTTTTGGAAATGGAAAAATTCATGTTAAATGGTGCTCTCTTTCATGTCTGCTTAGTATATTATGCTCTCACTAAGTCTTTGTGACTTACTCCTTATTTTACTTCTTTTCTCAGATACCCAGTAGTGGAGTAACCGATTTCCTGGGATTTGCTGACACACCCAGGAACTTGATTATTTTTTTGGTAGGTCCCCATTGTGTCTGATGGATATTTTGGTTGTAACTCCAGTATAATGCAGCTATAGGGGTCAGGGTAGTAATAGGCTTAGAGAGAATCCTTTTATTTTGAAAATGTAAATGATGCTCTCTTGTAGTTATGATGATGATGAACTTATGATGTTTGAGACACTTGATGATTAGTAATTATAATCAGCTATGTTATTAAATGGATGAGATGAGATACAAGCATATGGATTTGTTATATATATATATATTGTGTTCTTTTACAGGAAATGTTGTATATGGTAGGCTGGCCAGACTAGGGAAGTCATAGTCTGTGCGCCGGTCATGTCCCAAGAGTGGGTCGTGACAGGTTTGAAATATGTCTCTGATATCTTATATGTGCCTGACATTGATCAAAATTTACTTAGTGTTGCTCAGCTTGTAGAGAATGGCTTCAAAGTTATATTTGAAGAAAATTGGTGCTTGATCAAAGATGCAAAGGGAAAAGACGTATTCTGGGTGAAAATGAGGGCTAAAAGCTATCCTCTAAATCTGATGGAGGAGAAGCAAATAGCTTTTTCAAGCATGACCACCAATGTTGAACTATGGCACAAAAGGCTCGGACACTTCCATCTTGCTGGACTTTTATACATGCAAAAACATGCCTTAGTGAAAGGTGTGTCAATGCTTGAAGACAAGTTAGCTGATTGCGTGACTTGCCAATATGGTAAGCTAGTCAGAAAACCATTCCCTCATTCAGCTTGGAGAGCAACTCAAAAGCTGCAATTGGTTCACACAGATGTTGGGGGACCTCAGAGAGTATCATCTTTAAATGGTAATAAATACTATATTACATTTATTAATGATTATACTAGATTTTGTTGGATTTATTTCTTTAAATCCAAGACTGAGGTTGCTAATATTATTTGGAAATTTAAAGCATTGGTGGAGAATCAAAGTGATTGCAGGTTGCAAACAATAAGGTCTGACAACGGGAAGGAATACAGAAATGATATTTTTGATAAATTTTGTGAAGAAGCTGGCATTGAGCACCAACTCACCGTACCTTACACCCCGCAACAAAATGGCGTGAGTGAGAGAAAAAATAGAAGTATCATGGAGATGACAACATGTATGTTGCATGAAAAGGAGTTGCCAAAGGAGCTATGGGCGGAGGCTGCAAACACTATAGTATTTTTGCTTAATAGACTACCTACAAGAGTTTTGCACAAAAAAACTCCATTTGAAGGTTGGTTTGGTTACAAACCAGATTTACTAAATCTAAAAATCTTTGGTTGTGTTTGTTTCTCTTATGTTCCACAGGTTAAAAGGGACAAACTTGATAAGAAGACAGAACCCGAAGTTTTCATTGGATACAACAACACCTCCAAAGCTTACAAAATTTTCCAACCTCAAAATTGGAAAATTCTTGTGAGTAGAGATGTCAAATTTATGGAAGATCAACAATGGAGCTGTGATGAGCCAATAAGGAAGCAGCTGCCAGAAATCCCACAGTTCCTTGATGATGATGTAGATGACATTCCTGTCAGAGGTACAAGATCTTTATCTGAGATTTATCAAAAGGGCAATGTAGTTGTCCTAGAACCTGCATAATTTGAAGAAGCTAAAAAGGATGACAAGTGGATAAATGTTATGAAGGAAGAGTTGAAAATGATAAAAAAAATGACACGTGGGAGCTAGTGGACAGACCTCAACACAAACAACCTATAGGGGTAAAATGGGTTTATAGAACCAAACTTAATCTAGATGGTTTTATAAATAAATACAAGGCCAGGCTGGTGGTGAAAGGCTATGCTCAGGTGTTTGGAGTGGATTTTTCATAAACCTTTGCTCTAGTTGTACGTCTTGATACAATTAGAATGCTACTTTCCTTGATTGCACATAAAAGGTGGAAAGTTTATCATTTAGATGTAAAATCTGCCTTTCTAAATGATTACTTGCAGGAGGAGATTTATGTAGAACAACCTGAGGGGTTTCAAATCAAAGGAGAGGAGTAGAAAGTTTACAAGTTGAAAAGGGCATTATATGGTCTTAAACAGGCTTCTAAGGCCTGGTACAACAGGATAGATGATCATCTTCAAGATCTTGGATTTGTCAAAAGTCCAAGTGAGGCTGCATTATATGTTAAATTGGTAGATGCAAATTTAATCATTATTGCTATCTATGTTGATGATTTACTTGTGATAGGAAGTGATGAGAAACTCATAAAGGAGTTTAAAGCTGAATAGCTTAAAGCATTTGAAATGACAGATCTTGGCTTGATGAATTTCTTTTTGGGAATGGAGGTGAAACAAGATCATGATGGAATCCTCATTCACCAAAAGAAGTACGCAAGGGAAATATTCAAGAAGTTTCATATGAAGGACTACAAAAGCACTACATCTCTAATTAACCAAAAGGAGAAATTTAGCAAGGATGATGGAGCTGATAAAGTTGACAAAATGCATTACAGAAGCTTGATTGGTTGCTTAATATATCTTAGTGCAACCAGACCTGACATTTTGTTTGCAGTAAGTATACTTTCAAGGTTCATGCATTGTGCTAGTGAAGTTCATCTTCAAGCTGCCAAACGAGTTGTTAGATATGTTAAAGGCACTTTAGACTATGGTATAATGTAGTCTCATTCTCATAATTTTAAGCTCCATGGATATTCTGATAGTGACTGGATAGGTTGTATTGATGACATGAGAAACACCTCTGGTTACTGTTTTTCCTTTGGTTTTGGAGTTTTTTTTTCTTGATTAACTAAAAAGTAAGAAGTTGTAGCTCAATCAACTGTAGAAGCAAAGTATGTAGCTGTTGTTGCTGCAGTGAATCAAGCTCTTTGGATCAGGAAAATTATGATAGATTTGCATATGAAACAAGAAGAAAACATACAGATTTTTGTGGACAACCAAGTTGCAATCTCAATTGCTAATGATCCGGTGTTTCATGACAAAACTAAGCATTTCAAGATAAAGCTTTTTCTTCTAAGAGAGGTTCAAAAGGAAGGAGAAGTGAAGTTACTGTACTGCAAAACAGAGAATCAAAGTGCTAACATTCTGACCAAGGCACTTCCAAAAGCCAAATTTGAATACTTGAGACAAAAGCTTGGAGTTTGCAATTCCAAAGTTAAGGAGGAGTGTTAACATGCGACTATTGAAACTGTCTAACAAACTATAGTAAATCAGATTTTTATGCTATTTTTTAGAAAAAATAAAAGTCATGTTGACTGATAGGATAAAACAGTTTTGGTCCTATCCTCTAGGCATGATCTCTTAGCGATGTTATCTCTCTTTTAATAGTTACTTTCTTTTCTATGTTTATAAATGCGTTGTTTCATATCTGAATAAAATAAGTCTTTGTAGTCTTAATTTCCTTTACACTTTATTTCATTCTTTAATATTTCTGTCTGCTGTTATTAACAAAAACATCATTTTTAAGTTAACAAACTAATTATTAATTATAGGTCAGAATGATCAAACCAACCGATACTTTCCATTTTAGAAACTATGAACCAAACAAACGTGGCTTGAACAAGGTTATACATCCATGCCTATCTTGAAGTTGATCAAGGTATAGATCTTGGTGATATCACTGGCTAGTTATCCTATCTTTTCTAACATGCATGCCCTGTTTTCTTGCGTTTTCAGCTTTTGAATAAGCATTATATTGTACGGATAGTCAATAAAAATGCGCAGAAATAAATAAGATAGAAAAATGTAGCTTAGATACTCTTCTCACAGTTTAATTTGTTGATGCAGATAAATTAATTTGGTCAGTAAAAGCTGCTTTTTAAAGAGGTCTGCACATATCTAAATTATTGTGAATAAGAGAACTCACACAAAGCAATTACTATATTTGGCAAGACAGAGGATAGCAATTAAGGAGAGGTCAGCTTTCTCACATATAATGGTTTTATTTAATTTTTACAACATTTTCATATCAATCTTCTAACTTATTAAATATAAAACTATTAAATATTTTTATACTTTTAAGACATAATTGTATGTTTTTTTTATTTTATATAAAGCACTATAAAGAAGATAGAACATGTAACATACATAATCATGTGAATCAATCAGTGATTATATAATCAGACATGGGCACATATCATGTGTGGTCCATCCGTAAAGTGAAGTAAAGGTACCTAAGGAATTTTTGGGTTTTAATGGAAACAGAATGGGGCCAATATTATGTTCCAAAATGTCAGTGATAAAATGCATCTTATCTGAAAGTGGCATAATAATTAAGACAAATAAATGAATGTAAACAATGTCTGAGATCATCAGATGCCTCCATGATCGCATGTCTTCTTAGATGCTAGCTATAAGTGCAAACAAAATGGACAGTCCCATTGAAACAAGATATCGAATCATTTGCATGCCTCTATGTATTTCCAATGTTTTGATTCATAAAGCAAGTTTGTGTGTGGTCAATTAATTGAAGGTCCTGCTAAAACATGTTCTAAAAGTATTAATTAAGGACAATTTAAATTGTTGTGTTCATTATTTTTAATTATTTAAAATGTAGATATTAAATATTTTTTAATTTAATTAACTTAAATATGTTTTTCTAATATATCTCTTTTCCAATTTATCATCTAATTTCTTTTTATTACCTGACATGTCAAATATTTTTGAAAGTGAGATATATGGTGAAATCATTCTCTTACACAAAGTTATGTGAATTTTATCATAATTTTTTTCTTGGAAAATATTTAACTGTATATTTCATAATTTTGTTTATAGAGAGATCATTGTTGATTATCTTCCGTTTGAAATTACTTCCTTGATCAATAGGTAGAATAAAATTTTGTGACATAATGAGTTAAATATTCAATCTTTATTACTCAATTTCCAATGATCATTGTTGATTATCTTCCGTTTGAAATTACTTCCTTGATCAATAGGTAGAATAAAATTTTGTGACATAATGAGTTAAATATTCAATCTTTATTACTCAATTTCCAATAATCTAATTATTAATGAGTTTAATAATTATGTATTGATAATATAAAATAATTTTCAATTGTTATTTAATTAAAAAATACTTTTAAAATAATTATTATAAAAAAATAAAAAATTTATTATACATAGTGATTTTGAAGGTCCATAAAAGTCAACACTCTTTAAGGTTCATAAAAGTCCAAAAAACCATTTTATATTCTCTGTACATAACTTTTTTTCCTTTTCTCATTGTGAATTACTTCAACTCTTATTCCTAATTATTTACCTATCAATGTCAATCTAATATATTTTATGATATACACATTTAAAGAATTTATAATGAAAATTTGAATTAATAATATATATAATCATTTATAAAAAAGGAATTTTTTATTCTTAATTTAAATATTAAATTATATAAGTACGTAATTATTTCAAAATAAATCACTACAAAAGATATTCTTGTCTGAGTTAAGACTATTATTTTGAACAATAAAACTAATTTCCTACTATTTTATATAGCTAGAGTAACTCATCTCAGTTAATTTATGTGCTCATTTAGTATTGGTATATAGACCTCTTTAATGGTAGTATAATTTCAGTTGTCTTTGCATATATGAACCTTTTGGTTTCCGTTTTTTCTTTAGGGAATTTTGATTGCCTATTAGTATCTTGTTTGAGATTGAAGCATTATCGAATATTAAATATGTGTACCTCTCAATTAAAATTTCAGTCTTAATTTAGTTAGTTTATTTGTTAGTGAGAAATTAATCCTTCACTAAACTTAATTTTTGATTGTATGTATGCTTTTAATTATTTTTTTTATTTTGTAATATAAAAATCTTTCTTTATAAGTATTTTTGAAATAAAATTCAATAAATATTTATACATTTTGGAAGGAGAAAATGTAAAACTGGATAAAATGGAAATGTTAAAATAAATGAAATTAAAAATAGATATGAATATCATGATTGAATTTCTTCTTTTAAAAAAGCCAATAGTGTATTTTAGTCTTCTTTGTAGAAAGCGATGCATATAGTTGATTCACTTTCTTATTCATAAAGCCATATCATTTTTTTCCACATATAAAATTTGTTCTTTTCTCTTAACAAAATTTGATTCTGTATTTCATACTCTCTCAACAGAGTCATGATAACTTCGTTAGTCATATTCAATTTGAGATTATGCATAGATCAGCGGATAGAATAAGATTGTACGTGCAACATATTTAATAATCAGTAAAATACTGTTTTTATTCCTCCTAAATTTCTTTTAATCTAATTCTTAACTATTTTTAATTTAATTTCTAATTCCAATCTAATATATTTCATTACTATAAATATTTAAAGATTTTAAAATAAAACACCCAATTCATAATATAGTACATAAATATTCATAAATTAAATAAAGAGTGGTACTTTAAGTTAGGGTACGGAAGGGTTAGGCCACAACATGATACAGTGACTTCAATGCTAGTTATATCGGTTGTCTTTCTCGCATGTATGGTTGCTATCATTTCGTTTTCTATTTTTGATCGTCGCTATCACCTGACTGCTCTTAGGTGAGAATTTTATTTTAGAGTGTAATGTAATTAATTTTAGATATAATAATAATAATAATAATAATAATAATAATAATAATTGATATTACTTACACAGCTACACATATGCAATAAATTATACATATATTAAATATAAATTATTAATTTATATCAATAATTATTCACTTTATGAATCAAATCCATATAATCCACTCACCAAACATAACTGGATAATTTTGCAGAAGTTGTATTTACCCTTCGGAGAATAAGATTATATATGTATACAAAAATGTGGGGCCTTTTAAGACTGAAAAAAATTACTTATTGCTAATACCATAGTATCAGAAAATATAAATGAATAAAATAAATTAAATAAATAAATAGATAAATAAGAGGTAATATTTTTTCTTGTTCACTTATAAGAGGTAATATTATGACCAATAATTTTTTTTAAAAAAAGATTTTTTTTTATTTTTCTTTTTCAAAAATTATTTTATTAGAAGTTGATACAACTTTTAAACAAACTGAACGCAGGGAGTACTTTTAAGGTCAAACTCAATAATTTCAAATATTTGTACAATAATCTGACCAAGTAGAGAACTAGGTCATAATTTTCAAACGTGAATCAAAGGCTTGTTTTACGTAGGTCATGTGTACTCATGTTAATTTGGATTTGAGTTGACGGGCTCTCGTAATATATGTTCAAAATGTAAAATCGAAGAAGTTACAATTATTTTAAGTTTTTACTTAGGATCATTGAAAACTGAGTTTTGTTTTAATTTTTTCTTTTATAAGGTCAAACATATATTTTATGGGTGATAATGTTGTTCAAGCTTGAACTCAGACCACCAATTAAATTAGAATAAATCAGTGTTAATTGATCCATATGTTTAATGGTGTTTTAATATTAATTCAGTTTAGAAGAAGAAGAAAGAGAGTTATTTTTACAGATTCAACTTACAGAATAAAATTTATTCAACCTTAAATTTACAAATTGAACTTTAATTCAAACATTCACGTAATCATAATAAATTTTTCTATGTCGACCACCATTAACAGAAGCAATATCTCTCTCGTCCTCTCATAATGAATTATTATGAGATAAGTGCTGGTTTGGATCGCCCAACAACTTCTTCTGTAATTCAATGAATTTGATGATGCGGAATAATGTATATCCCCTCGTTTTTTTACATATAAAATAGTCATTTTGCTATTCAATATTATGATTGCTTAACATTTACTCACTCCTTAAAAAAACACATTTATTCACTTAGTTTGAATGAAAAAGAAGATTAAAAAAATTAAGAAAAGAACAGAAAATATTTAAAAAATTATTCATTATTTTTTTCTTTTCAATTAAAAAAAATACATTATTATCTCTAACAATATCACATAAGAAATAAAAGCGACTGCTATTTAAAATGTAAGCCAAACAAAACATAACACAAATATATTCAAATTTCAATATTTTGATATCCTTAAATTTATTTTAAGAATGTGAGAATTATATATCCAATACAATCATACGTTTGTATATATATAAGCATCATTTAAATAATCAAAATTAAAAGTAGGTTAATAATTATATTAATACTTAAAAAAATATGTGCATTTTCCTTTTATCTTGATTATTTAAATAATCTCTAACGATTTATATTTATTATTTTCATTTCTCAACATAATAAAGTATTCTTACCTAACTAACACCATATAAGACAAAATCAAACGATGATAGGCATCAAACTTATTAAAAAATAACACACCCAATAATTTTTTATACATCCAAAGTGAATTTTATTAATATATCCATCATAATGTCCTGTTCTTTTGACAAACTTGCTGAATGCACACACGTACACACCTGCTATTTATTGATTCAATACAAATAGTCTTTTTTTTATGATAACTTTTAAGTTTTGTAGACCTAGTGTTTCTTTGGAGAAAATTTATGACTAAAAATCTCATCCAACGGCTACATTCAATGCATGTAAGTTAAGGAAATCAGCAGAATAGCGACTAGAGAATGGTATCTTTTATTTCTTTGTCCATTTCATATATATATATAAATATATATATCACATTCCATAGTAATAAAAGAGACAAAATACCTTCTCCTTCTCATTTTGTTTTGTTCAAATTAAGGCTTCCTTTAAGTCGGTATCACGATGATCACCCCTCAAAAATCAGCCCAGCAATCATTCAGTAAAGATAGAGTTAACAGTGAAAAAAACATGTCATTGAAACATTGTGTTTTTACTTTTAGAAGATTTTTTTTAGAAACAAGATTCATGTTATACCAAGTTATTGTTTTGTAAGAGAACTTAAAACTAAGGGTAATTATATGTGGATTACTCAACCATCACAAATACTCTATTAATATCTCTCTCTCTATAATCATGTATATTATACCAATATCTATCTCTCTTCTCTTTCTTTCTCTTTCTTTATGTCAAATAACATGGAATGGTCCATGCATCACTTTCCTAAACCAAACATGACCACTTCTTGCATGCTGATTTTTGTGTAACATTTGCTTTCTTTTATTTTGCTTTTTACAGCTGATTAAAATGTCAGCCACAACTCACACATATAATTTATTGTCAATAATAATGATCTATCTATATATATGGTGATATTGTCATAATTCAGTCAATGTTTATTAACCGTGTTTTCATATCTCAACCAAGATTCCAAGCCACTCACAAAATATCATATATCCTTGACACGCTTCAATGTTTATCCTATTACTAATAATTACTTTGACTTTATACTAAGTTGAAACATTCTTAACCGCATATTATTACCCAAGCTATAGACATGCTAACACTGAAGAATAATAAAAGATAGATGAGAACGATGACAATATTATAACTCACCTTGAAATCAAAGTGGTAGAGCCACAAATAATGAAAACCCATTTTCAGCATTTTCCAAATGCTATTTAAGGTGCTACCGTCATGATGGGGAAGGGGGGCACATGAAGGACTAACTCACTGCAGATAGAGGAATCTATTTGGTTAGAGTGAAAAGAAGAAGAAAAAAACAAGTGATTTTCTATGATTCTATGGTTTCATGAGTTAGAATTGCACGTGCCCTGCTTCTCCATCTTGCTCAGCATGCACCTTTGCCACAAGCTACAAGGTTGGAGATCGAATTTATTTTTCTGAGTACTCTTTAACAAACAAGAGATCATCATAGAGAGAGTGTTGAGGGAAAACTAAAGAAAGGGTGAAAAAACAAATGAGAGAGGTTTAAAGAAGTGGTGAGTTTTGAGGACACTGAAACTTCTTCTTCTTATCATATTTTTGTGTGCTTTGAAGATTACTCTCCTATAATAAAAGAGGCAATTGAGGGTGCTTTTAAAGGTGGATGAGGGATGGGTGCAAGAAATGGAAGAAGAGAGGCTTAGTTGGGTGTGGGGCCTTAATTTTTTGTATTCTCAAGCCAAACAGCTTGTCAAAAGTTACATGTAAAATAGGACCACTTAACTCATCACATAACACACACAGTGCAAATTACAGACTTACCCTAACTTCAGAATTAGGAAATAAGCAAACCTATTTTCTCCCCGCAAGAGTATTCGTACACCCCAAAATTGAGTGTATGAGTGAAAGAAAAAAAGATGTAATAAGTGATATAATAGGAAAAAGGGTGAAAAGTAAAAATAACATTAATAAAAATAGATAGAAGAGAAAGTAATAAAAATAAAATGGGAAAAAATATGAAAGAGAAAGTAAATATATATTTATGTTTAGCAAAAAAAAAATCTCTACTTAATTTTGGATGGAAGAAAAAAGAGATAAAAACAGTAGAAAAATCAATGAGGTAAAGTTGTTATATAGTTAAGTTCCTTAAATATACTAATGGAGATATGATTAATTAATTATAGGAATTAGTCTCATGTTTTTCAGCTTCGAATATATCTTATTTTAGGCTTATAAAAAATATTTAGGTTCCTGAAAATATTTTGGAAAATTAATTTTAGTTTCTATTAAAAATTTAATTAATATTATTTAATTCCTATATTTATTAAAAAAAACATGTATTTTTAGTCCTAAGGACTAAAATCACATTATTTTTAGCAAGTATAGAAATTTAAATCATTAAAATTTTATAAATACTAAGATCAACATTTCAAAATATTTTTGAAGAACTAATTAAAAACATAATTTATTTAAGTGATAAATATAATAAGAAAAGGGGGAAAATATGAGATGCAAAAGAAACTAGATACATAATTAAAATTCCTCTTATATTTGTTGTTTTCTCCCCATGTTTTACTGAAGGAATCTATATAATTTATACTGATTACACCTGAACAGAACTGGACATAAAATATTTGTTATTATTAGCACCACGCTACGCATGCATGCTTTGGACACAGAAGAAATCTTTAAAATGAAAATCGGCCTATAAGAAAAATTAGCTTTTAAGTTTGCAAGGGACAACACTTATCTTGTGTGCTAAAATTATGGTTCTCTTTGAGACTCACTCAGTAGGCATGTGTTTTATACTTGTTAAAGGCCAAAGATTCCCTTAGGCCGACTAAAGGGTAAAGTAATAAGAGACTGTACAATATATATATATATATATATATATATATATATATATATATATAATGTTATTAAGAATTCAAATTCTAAAATTATTACCTTGATAAAGGTTTTAATTAGCCATTACTCCCGACTTAAGTGTTAATCTCACATTTAACTTTAATGGAATATGAATATATTATCAAAAGCCAAAAACAAAAAATAATAAAAAAGTTATTAAGGTTAACCATATAACCCCTTTAGACAAAAAAGGAGGGCAAAAATAAAAAAGAATCTCGTGCATACTTGCTTACCACGGAAGCATAATTCAAAGGGTTGGATATAAGAAGTCAATAATGCAAGCTTCTTAATTGAAGTCATAAATCACTTGTCATTGGGAGGAAGAAATAAAACAAAGAAAACTTAAGCTTCATAATGGAAATTACTTAATATGATAAATTTATTGAAGAAAGTAGAAAGCAGAGAGCTTCTTCCCACACTAGGATTTCAAGATTACGACTAGTTTAGTTTATATATAATAAATTAATAGCAGATGTGGCCAAAATGGAAATCCTTGTCATTTTCAAATCTCACTATACCCAACCGAGAGATTAGGTATGTATTAAGATTAAAGCTAAAGCTTCTAACCACCATAACTGTGATATTTATTGGTCTAGTGCATACCGACTGCAGCATGCTGGCTTAGGAGTACAACTTTGGCAAAATATTGAACGTGATAATCGCAAGGAATTTTCAATAAATATTTTTATAATAAAAGAAAATAAAATAAAATTCTTATATAAAATAAGATTACTTTGTACATAAGTTAAAACCATATATTTTTGTTTTACCAAAAAAAACATATTTTATAAGTTAAATGATTTTAGCTTCTTCAAAAAGCTAATTTTAAATTTTACATAAATTAATTTTAACTTATGGAATAATTTTTTTTATTTTTTATTTTTATTTTCTTCTCTTATTAAGAGGCTAGGAAAAAAAAACTATCAAAATTCAAAACAATGTTTCAAGACTAAACATAAATATCATATTCTGAACTTTGGAATTTTTACGTTATGTAATTAATGGGGATATGCTTCGATGGTCCCAACAAATTTAGGGACACGGATGGTTCATGCAATAACATGCGTTGATAACTAAAATGAATAACGTGGCTGTGATTCCATTTGACAGCATGCTGAATGAATAATCGTGTTTGAAATTGTTGAAATTGAAAGTTGGTCTGAGATTTTGTCAAAATACAAAATTACATCCAAATTCTTATATTTATAATGTATTCAGTGTTTTTCTCCAATCTGATTTAGATTTTACCCAGTAACCTACATTGCTATCCTTTTATCTATAGTAATTTATTATTATATAGATTATCTAGATGAATTTTTCATTTCAATTACTGAACAATGACAAAAACTCTTGGTGTGTCTTTTGTTATAATTGCAGTAGAAACCTTTTCAATACTCTTCCATCTAACCCTAAAATTTCCACAATGCCACCCATTTCTCCCATTTCTTTACCTCCTCAGACACTCTTCTACTGTCACGCACACCGTACTATGTGTTCATCTTCCTATAAAAGTTCAGTAGCCCCAAAATCAATGCCCCGTAACTAAATTATTGGCATAACTTCAATGGTCCCAAACTGAACCTCTAACGGAACGAATCAAAATCATAATCTAACAGTGAATTAAATCATCAATCGAAGTGATGGTGGTTCAGAAGGTAGCAGGGCGTACATCCAACACATGCCTTACCATCCTATATATATCCTCAAGGTGGTTCTTAGAATTTAGGATTTGGGACAAATTCAACAACCCAAAATATATATCATTTTGATTATATATTACTAGTAAATTTGAGATATATGACATGTCCCTTACACCAAGGATTGGATATTTCAATTGTGATGTTTGGAATAGTGAAGAATCTACTGTGAATAGTTTGATGAAAGGCCCAATAACAGTCATTAACATAGGCTCTACCATATTAGAATTTAAGTTTAGAGTTAACTCAAATCTAAAAAATTAGCTTATTAGAATTGTTATTCACTTCTATACACTATTTTGATTATATTACAAATTAATTTTGAATCTCCAATGCTATCCTCATTTAAAAATTTGCATAATGGGTGGGTTCGAATGGGTTAATGGTTAATCTGGTACGACAAATATTTTAGCATTAGTTTAGATCGATGGTTGAGTTTGGTGTGGGTATTAATTTGGAACTGTAGGTATTTGAATCTAATCGAGACAAATACCTGAATAAGAAAAATTACCAATGACTTAGGCCCATTCATTAAGAAGTCCATTATTCCTTATACAAAACACTTGAGAGAACGATTCAAGGTTCCCTAGCTTCACTTAAACACTTCACATTCAGAAGATTCAAAACACTTGAATTAGAAACCATAACCTAACTCTTCGCTCTCTGTCCTCGACCATTGCATGGCTGCGTTTGTAACAATGCGCCTCTAATCTCGCGTTTAGCGTTCCTCAAGGTAGTGAGGTGAGTCACCCTTCGTTTGCTCGCCTCAAACCTCAAATCTTGAGCGTTTTTCTTTTTTGTGGCTCTTTGTTTTTGTTTACTAATTATTGATTGACCTTTTTTTTTTGTTTTTGTTCATCAAATTTGAACATAACTTCAAATGATATATTTAAGAGTTAAATGATGAGTAAATAATAAACCTGTCAAACCTAGCTACCATCACAAAATAAAATTATTATTATTGACCAAAATATATTTTTTATCCTATGGTTTACTATTATTATTATTATTATTATTATTATTATTATTAGTGGTATATTAAATAAGAGATTTTTTTTAAGTCTAATTAAATTGCCTTTATTGAGTATTTCTTAATCTAAACCCACTAGGATTAGTCTAGTCATACATAAAGGGTTTAGATAATATACATCAGATCTAAGATTTAATCCTCATTGTTGACATTGCAAAAAAAATCTTAATCAATGTATATTAACCTAACATATATTGGTGTGAGAATAGTAATATCAATGAGAAAACCTAATAAGATTCAACACAGATAATAAATAGTTAAGTTCTTTAATAAACATATTATTAGAAGTTCAATTTCTAGAATGTGTAGAGAGAATATTTTGTTGGAAGAGATAAAATATATTTTGATAATCTTTATTTTTTTCCATTTTAAACTATATGGCATTTAAGATTTAGATACATAGATTAAGAAATATAATTAATTTTTTGAATTTTAAAGAAAATATTATTAATCTTCTTATACACTATTATCACTAAGTATTAATTAAGGATAATCATGAAAAAATATTTAATGCAACATTAATTTTGTATAACCACATATATTTTAGAATATTTTTTTTTCTCTAAAACATCATGTAATTTAGAACGAATGGAATATTTTTAAAAGGAATTAATCTCCAATTATCGGCCAAAACTAACCTTGTTGAAAAAATAGATATTGATAGAAATTAAATAAATATATTTTAAAGACCATTGAAGCAAAATCCTATGTGGTCATAAATGCATACATAGTGAATTAGAAGTTTTTGAGTTGACCGGCTTAATTTCTAAACAAAATTGCTTGCTCCCAATTGAGAACTAGACATTAGGATGGACTCATAATTTTTTCATGTGCATACAACCACATATGGTTGCATGCCGCGCAACATTCCTAGCTCTGTGTCATAGTCAGAAATGTTGTTGTCTGAAGTTCGGCGACTCTAGTTGCATGGAAAACTATTATAAGTGAGGAAATAGTAAAGATAAAGAACAACAAAAATAAGGGAGGAAAGAAAATTAGAGTAGAGGGTAAGTTACTCCATTGAAATTTTCAGCAGTAGTTCTGTGTCTCAATCTCAAAAGCACGTTATTATGCTTGAAAATTAAGAGCCCATCTTATAATACAAAAATGTTCAATTAATTAATTGAACATTTTTGTTTTATAATAGGTGCTGTACTAGGTACTATAGATTGCACTTTTGTATGGTATCAACGGTGTTTACTGTGCTTCCAAAAGATACACCATAAGGCCCTTATGTAGAGGAAATCTGGAAATGGATTTGAAAAATTGTTCGACAAGTTACTTCAAACATTTTATTCCCGCCCTACCTTATTTGAATCTTACCTTTCATTACATTTTGAAATGTTTAATATAAGTTTGTATTTTGGAATGAACATTTTAAAATGCAATGAAATATGTAAAATTCAATAATGGGAGTGCAGAAAACAAATGTTGTTTCTTCATATTAATAACCACTACCATGTAGCCGTAGTACAATGTATCATATATTTACTTTCATAGTGTGTGTATGAGTTCTTTAAATTTATTTCAAATGACAGTGTATAGCTTCGACAGTACTTTTCAGTACTGACAGTGTATATATAGCTTTGAAAGTGGTTTTTAGTATGTAAATGATAAATGATAATGTATATTGCTTAATATATTGTGAAATTGGCTGCGAAATTGTAGTTCATTTATTTGTGTTAACTCTTGGTAACTCAAGAAGGGTGAATGGAGTTTTTAAAAAATATTTAAGGCTGAATCTTTAATGTCCAAGAATTATAAGATGAAGATGGAAAATGTAAGATTGGTTAGTGATTGAAAAATAATGAAGGAAGAAGTTAAGAGAAGAGGTGGTGGGTTTGAATTTTCCAAATAATATTTTTAACAAAACTAACATTAGTCGATTAAAAAAATAAAGATGAAGAGATGAATTCAAATCCTAAAACCCCAATTCTTAATGTTTTATAGAAAAAAATAAAGTATTGAATTAAAAGATTCTATTTAATGTCATGAATTTTATTTTTTTTTTAAAAAAACCATGCTTAACATTTAAAATGTCAGAAAGACTAATAAGAAAATGTTATATAGAGATTTTAGAAATATTCTTTAATTAAATTATTTTTCTTATAAGATTTCCATAATTTTAAGCATGTAGTATTATATATATGCAGCAAAATTGTACTTTAGGTCTCCCAGTTTATCTCTAATTTTGTATTTGGTCCCCCTATAATTTAATTCACAAATTTGGTTCCCCAGTTTTATAAATCCCTCCAAAATTGGTCATGGAAGCCTGATTTAGACGTTGACCGTTAACTTCAGACGTTGACGGCCACGTGTCAATGCCACGTGTGATTGTCACATGTCAATGCCATGTGTCAACGTCTGAGTGGTTCCCTATAAAGGCTTCATTTTTTTAGGTAAAATTGTATTTTTGGTCCCCCAGTTTTACTCCAATTTCAATTTTGGTTCCCTTGTAATTTAATTCGCACATTTGGTCCCCAGTTTTATAAATCCCTTTATAAATTTAGCCAAATTTCATTACTAGAGAAGTTGTATTTCAAATTTCAAACAAAAATACCATTGTCATACATAGCCCACTTAAGCATTCGTATACACATAATATCGCATGGGGGAGCAAAAAAAGAAAAAAAAAGAAAGAGGTTATTACAGAACCTGTTAGAGTAAGAGATCTGAAAATTTCAGACCCAGGTTGGGATTCATGTGTCACTTTCCCAAGTTGAACAACCCTGGAAGTGGAAGAGAGACAAAGAGTGATTTTTCTCTGGGTTCCAAGTGAGTGAAAAACTTGCGATGAAAAATAAGTAAGATTTATCAAGACCTACCATGTCTTTAGCACCAGTGGCTAAACCATTCAAAAAACCAATTTTGTAGTAACAATTTATAAAAGGATTTATAAAATTGGGGGACGAAATATGTGAATTAAACTATAGGGAGACCAAAATCAAAATTGGAGTAAAACTGAGAGACCAAAAGTGCAATTTTACCTAAAAAAATGAAGCTTTTACAGGGAACCACTCAAATATTGACACATAGCAGTCACACGTGACATTGACATGTGGCAGTTAACGTCTGAGGTTAACGGTCAACGTCCAAATTAGATTTTCAGGACCAATTTCGCAAGGATTTATAAAACTGGAAGACTAAATTTGTGAAATATATTATAAGGGGACCAAATCCGTAATTAGAGATAAAGTGGGAGATCAATTTTACAATTTTACCTATATATAATATTAGTTTTTATGGTCCAACCATATGAGCTACTTTTAGGCTTATGGTCCATGTTGTCATGTACGTGCTCAATGATATGTTGGATGCGGCCCATTGATCTGGCATACCACTCCATGGGGACACTGACAGGGATGTGAGTAGTAGAAGACAATAATAACCAAATAGATTATGAGAAAAAAGAATAGGAATGTGTGAAAAGAAAGGGATATTTTGGAAAAGCCTTTTTGAAATTTACCATTGTATTATCTTCAGACATGTCAATTTTGTAAGCTACACTTGACATCACATTCTAAAAGAATTAGTTAACTAAGAAACGAAACTAGTGGTGTGTGAGGTGTTCACCAAGAAACGAAGAGGAGCAGACAACAAAGGAAGTGGGTAGTGTGCCATTGGACACTGCTTAATGGGCATGTCACTCATGGGCATTCACACGATATCTAATAGTGGAGAGAAATAATAATATTTTATAAAGCTAGCTTAATTAATGAATGGAAATTAATTACAAATTTTCTGTGGTCTGTACCTTCAGAAAACCACATAGTTGTAAAAATTTTGTTTAAGATTACGCGTATCTTTTATAGTAAAACACAACCTTGCTGGAACTAATTAAATAGAATTATTAATATTATGGACAATAATTTTTTTTTTCAAATATTTAATATAATTTTTTTTTCTTTTAATAGAGATCACATTTATCTTTATATAAAGGGTGAAATGTCAGAGCAGTGAATATTTATGGATAATAAAATCTTTTTTTATGAGTATTTTACAAAATTGTATACCTAATATATTTGAACTTGATACTAAATTAGACTAATCTCACATCAATCAATATATTCAAGAAATGTTAATATACCCTTTCTAACGTTTTTTTTTAGATTCTCTTTGGTTAAAATTTATTAGAAATTATTGAATTTTTTTTAAGTTTTGTTTCTCATTTAATGAGTCTCTCATTATTTATATTAAATAATGATAAACAAAACTTAATCAATTTTAATCAATTTTTTTTTTTTTGAAAAAGAATATAAGAGAAATTGTCTTTGGCCTTACTCGTTCACCCATTGTAAACATTCCATGCAGCTAACACAACACTCCATTAATTAATTTTTTTAGGTATATATATATATATATATATATATATATATATATATATATATATATATATTTAATAGCCAGGTTTTGATAGTATTTTCTTATTCTTCTTCTCTTATCATTGTCACAACTTAATTAAATCTATATCACCTCAACTGAATTAATCCTGAATATAACTACAATTACAATATTAATTATGTGACCATATTGTGAACAGAATGGGCGAAATCATGGCCACTTTTTGTATGGCTAATTTGTCTTTGAGAAGCATGCTATGATAGTACTCGATCCCGTTATGGAGGTGATGGAGTAGGATATGTTTTCAGGACCAATATCATATTAACACGCTCATATGACGTGTCAAATAATTATTATGAGTTTAATAAAAGTTAATTTTGTTTACCCATTTGATCACTTGAATCAACATCAACATTATATAAAGTTGGACACTTTACGAACATTATTTTAATAAAAAATAACTTTTTTTACAGGAAAAATAAAATTTTTAAAACAGAAAAAATTAACTTAAAATATAATAAATATTAAAATAATGACACTTCGTTTGTTTTTTGTCACTTAAAAAAAATTAAGCGGACATTTTCCTTCAAAATTGTTTCATCATTTTTTATCAAACAGATAAAATGTTTATATTGTAAAACCATGCTTATTAAAATTACTTATAAAAATTCTTCAAAAAAAAATTAGTTATAAAACTCACCACTATAAAAAGATAAATAAATAATTTTAATCACCGAACTATATTTGATAAGATATTTCAATTAATTTTTAATTTTTTTTATTAGTTGAAATTTTATTTGATTATTCGGTCAATAAATCTTTTTTAAGTAACTTTTTGATAGTTTTTAGTATTTTTTAAAATATTAACTTCTAATTTTTTATATTTTCTTGTATTAATTTATGCTCAATAGTAAATATATTTATTTATTTTCTTTGTTATCTTTTTTAAATAACTTATTATATTATTATTTTTTAATCATTTTTTATTTTTCAGTTACTTCAACAACTAATTTTATTAAATATTTCTAATTTAATAAATTAATTTTTCAACTTTCAACTACCCGTTAACTTTTCAGTTCTAGCTTTCAACTAATTTGTCGAACATATCATTAATCTTTTATCATGTTATTTATTTGATTGTGTGTAATATATCTATAATTAAAAAAAAATCAATGAACTAGTGACTAAATATAGTGATATTTTTTGCTTTCTTACATATTGTAGGTCACAAAATTTTTAGTGACTAATTTTTATTTCATCATATCACTAATTTAAATTTTTCTTATACTATAAAAATTATGTTAAAATATACATATAAAAAATCTATTGAAAAATATCAATTATTTAAATGAACTTTAATATTTAAAGGATTAATCATTGATTCCAATCAAGAAATATCTCAACCCACCTAAAACAATATACATATCTATGATCTATATCCAATATGATGATGCCTTCGTCTGTGTTTCTTAAGGCTCGGATGAAAGATATACAAACTACAAAGATTTGGTTGAGGCCCAAAATTATTTATTGTGAAATATGCACATAGCTTCTTTGTTTTACTTTTTCTTAGTGAACCTAAAGTCTCTTCATAATAAAAAATTAATATCTTGAGATACTAAAATATATTTAAGGAATAATAATCTCTTTTAATAAATAATTTTTTCATACATATGTACGGACCTGAAGGTCAAATCTTTCACATCATATTAAAAACAAAGTTACCTATTCAACCACGACAAAGTCTTTGTTTTACTATAACTTTCATCCAAATTGACATAACACTTTTTTCTTATATGCATTGGCATAGCACTTGACCCGATCATATCGTCATGGCAACGAAAGCAAATTAATAGTAAATTCTATTAAATTCCCTCCAAATTGCCCAGATCATTGACTAAACGGTGAGACTAAGAAAAATCATATAGCTTTTAAGCCAGGGATAAGATTAAAGGCATAATTGCAAGTTTTGTCAAAGGAAAAAAGCAGGAAAAGATGATTCACCTATATATATATTCTTAGATCTCGTGTCTCTAATGGGATGAGGATACTAAAAGTCAGAATTATGGAGTACATCACACGATCATAAAGGGTAATTGAGTATCAACCTAGTAAACCATGAAGCATTAATTTAGCTATGTTAGAGATAAACTTGATTAATAAAGTAGTTGTCTTATACAGAAATGTACACGTATCTGCATGGCATAGGCAACTTTTCCCTGATTTCAATCATGCATATCAATGGTCTATGGAAGGAAGCTTCTTCCACGGGTGTAGCATTTTTTGTTTCTTTGAGTAAAACTAAATTTAATTTGCGTGAAGAATTGTAAATGTAGAAGATTCTTCTAGTCGACACTTTACATATGGCGAATCATATCATTCATATGAAATTACAGGTATCACTTTCCAAGCAAAGAGACCAAATTAAACTCTCCGCTATCAAGTCAAGTTTCGTAGGAATCATATGAAATTATAGGTATCGGGTTGACTAACTTTAATTTATCAATAATTAACAACACTGTCAGTTCACTCATTTTCATCGGTAATAAAAGACTCCCATTAAAAAAGATTGTCATTTGCTAAAATCAAAAGTTCTCAAGTGTTAGATTGTCATTGTTAATATATTTTTTGTCATACAGAAAATAAATTATTAATATTAGGAATCACAATAAACAAGGTACAAGTAATATATATATATCATAGTATCCACTCATATCCATACTTTTAAAAAAAAAAAAAAAACCTTCATAGACGAATTTATACTCGTATGAATAATAACTTTAATACCAGTAAGTAAATGCTCATGTCCATACAATTAATATGAAAATTTGATAAATAAATAATTGTTGATTAAAAATACAATTAATAGATAAATTTAAATCTATTTTTTCTCAAACATAATCATAATCATAAAATATCACAAAACATGATCTTTTAGAATATGACACGATTTATCTTTATAAGGAACATGAACTTTTTTTATGGTGAATTAAGGAATAAGATCTATCATTTCTCTTAGCAAATAAGTATTAAGGAACATGCTGATATTTTTTTTTGAATGAATTAAGAAACATCATCTATCTTTAATTATTATTATATGTGCATGCATGAATATGATTGAATATTAAGGTACCAATAACTACACTGTATGTGTTAAAATTTGTTGATAATTACCCATTCTCAACCCCATACCCATTAATTAAGTAGATAATTATCCTACTTTCATGAATAATTTTCCCGGATACTTGTTAGATCTAATGCCCATTGTCATCCCTATTTGATATAAGTAATATTGTGACTTTACATTATCAGTATGATATACCAACACTTAAACAAACAATCCATCATACTCTTACTGTAAAATTTCATATTTATACCAACACTTAAATTTTTATTAGATAAATTATACTAAAAAAATAAATAAAGCAAGAAAAAAATACTAACAAAAATTATCCTAATATGATTGATATTTACTTTTTCATTTATTAAAAATTGAATTTTTTAGTGAAATGTCACCATGAAGTTTTTTTAATACACCATGCAATATATTGATATAGAAAATAAAGGAGAATACCTCGAAGTTCTAACAAAGTTCAAAGAATCTAATTACGATCATCGAAAAAAAAATTAAAATAAAATGGGGACAACATCAGAAAGTTATGAAGTATTTCCTTGAACAAGAAAAGGATTTGGATTTTCCCTCCCTTACCTACCTAAATAAATGTATATATCAATTAAACTAATATTTTAGAATCATCATAATAGAATGTCTACTAGTTAATTCATTTTTAATTAACAAATTCTCAAGGCGCAGAAATAAAAAATAAAATAAAAACTAGTAGTGATTAAAAGTATCAGGTTCTGCGGGTTGAGAATTATGATCCACCCGCATGCCTAGTGTAGGGCCATATTTGGGCTGAACTAGTTAGAAGGCCCAAAACCCTTGGATCTAACTTACCCGTCTGCATCTTTGATCCAGCTTGGGGTGTGGACATTGCATCGTGATTCTAGAATATTTCTGGCAAGGAATCTTCCACTTAACTAGTACTTTGTTTTGGAAAAAAAAAAAAAAAAAACTAGTTCTTGGTTAATCCCATTCTCATATTGATGATTAAAGAGGTTATAGAAATTTATTGAGTTTCTTAAAAAAAGTTAAAAATTAGTTAGTTAATTAGGAAGTTAGTTAGGGATGATTAACCAAATAAACTATATAAGTAAGAGTCTCCGGCATTTGGTAGGGGAATTTTTTTCCCAAATTCATAATTATTGGCATTTGGTTAATTATTAATATTTTTGAAAATATTTAGATACATTTTCTGGGAATCAAATTATTATGTGATATTTTTACGATTTACTTTAATTATTTATCACATTAAAAAATCAAATAAAAATAACATGGTATTTTTATTATAATAACAGAAAAAATTAACTCAAAAAAATATGATTCCACATCCCCATGGAAAAAACTTGTAGAAAATCTAGCTACAAAAATATTCTTGAGAAACTTTTTTCCCAAAAATATTATTTTTTAAAATAGATACCCAATATAAAAAACGAAAATTCATTCTAGAATTTTCAAGAAACTAAAATTTCTTCCTTATCAAACTTCCCATCAGATCTCTCTACTTTTCATATGGATATGATATTTACCTTTCACTTCCTCTTAAAAATGAATTATTTTTTCACAAAACATATATAATTTTTTTTTTCACACCCTTTGTTTTCTTGGTTTCCTTTTCATCCTCTTTTTCTTTTGTTTAAATAACCTTTCTCATTTCCAAAACATAAAAAAAAAAGGTGCCCCCTATCACTTCCCCTTTGTTTATTATGACATCAATGTCATTGTCGTTACAACATGTCACACTGCCCCCTATCAACTAAACTCAAATTAAAACATAAAAAAAAAAGTGCCAAGTGAGAGGGGTCCATCTAGTGTTTTGAAATAGAGTTTGAAGACATTCCCGCTTATGCAACTGCCAACAAAGTCAATATCTGAGCACACACCGTTGCAATTTGAAAATGCATATGATATTGGCATAGCAGTCTTTACCACGTTCAGCATATTTCTCACTGTTTCTAGCTTTCTTTCTGGATTTGTGTAGTAACATTTCCACCATTGTTGGCAAGAGCACTTGAATTGGACCTATAGGTAACACTTCCTTTCACCAACCTGACATTTAACATGGCCTCTCTAAAAATGCATCCTTTTTCTTTTTCATTTTTCACTATAGTTGCCATTTTTTTCTTCTTATAATGAATCATAAATGACAAGCTTCTTAGTCTTACATTCATGTAAATATGCTAAGTTACTTCAAAGCAACTTTTAAAACACATTCAAGTTTTTTGCTAACTCTAACTTAGAATAGATAGAACCTTGAATACTGAATAACTGACGAGTAGGATTCTCCAAACATTACATGATTTAAATTCATCTCATGATCTGCGGAAATACTTTTGCTGTTGTAACTTGTAACTCTGGCTTATCTTTTCTTTCCCAACAAATCAATATATGTTTGGCAAGAGAAAAAACTTTATTCCAATGATTAATGTGTGCAGTGATTCTATTATACCCTTGTGCAGGATATAAAGCCATCAAGTCCGTTGTTCGAAAAGATAGCAATTGAAGCATTAACAGTTTCCTCTTGCAGAAGTTAGTCTGAGCATCCCTTTAAGCAGTCCTGGTTGGTATTCCACTTGCCTTCTTTATTGCATAGTTTATGTTGTATGATTGACTTGGTTGTAGAACTTGTGTTTTCAGAAATTTGCAACATGTATATGTAGGGCTTCGTTGTGAAAGTTTCTTCCTTAATGCCTACGCCTAACCAAACTAGGATTGGAATATTAAACAAGAAGCGTAAAATGATTAAGAATGTTTGAGAAAATGAAGATTTTGAAAGAGCCTTTTATAAAGAAATAAAGTAGTAAACTATAGTTGAATGAAAATTCTAGACTTCTCAATTTATTGAATGAATTGATTTTGCCCCTCTCATTTATCTGAAGTAGTAGTAAGTACCCTATCGAATAAGTTGTTTCTGCTCTTTAATGACTAACAGACTAAGTTATCTTGTTGCTTTTACTGTAATAGTTTAAGATAGGAAATATGCAACTTGATGTGGTCAACCACTATGGTCTATTGGTTGATACCTTTGCAGTAATTCTATTGGCTGATAAGATGCAAATACTATTTATTAGAGAATGTAAAAGTTTTTTGAGTATTCTGTTGTGTTAGTTGAGTATTTTGTTATGTTAGTTAAAGTAGATAACTTAGGCGTGAAGCTAATTAGTTAGTTTGGCCTTGTATATAATCATCACAAACCATACTTTGTAATTCAATTCCATCAATTCTATTCACTCTATCAGTTTATCTCGCTATTAATTTCAAATTTCAAGGCCATTTGATTTTTATCTTAGTTATTAACAGGTTCTGGTTTATGATATGATTTCTTTGTAGACTCATCCTATGATTCGCATTCATGGGTCAATTATGGAGAAGAATGTTGATGTTTCTTCAGCTGACTTTTTTAATCCATTTGTATTTGTTTGACTTTAAGTAATATCTTCATTTCTGATTTTGAAAAAATTGTTTCCTTTTTGTTAAGAAACGTTTTAGGTCTTGTGCTAGTAATAGAAACTGAACCCCGTTTAGCAAACCTAAAATTGAATGTTGCGGAGCATCAAATTGTAATTGATACCTCTCATTTCACGGTGCTTCATTTACTTATAAAACTTAGAGAGTGTAAGAATCTGAATAGTTTAACATGTTAATTTTCTATTACTTTTCAAGATTTAAGATTCCATTCTCAATGACCATTAGAAAATAATCTTCATCGTTACTCAGCTTAATGGACTTATTCAGTGCAGATAATCAAGTCATTATTGGACCTTCAAATCAGAATCTTTTATGATCATATTGGCTGGTAGAATGACTCGAGATACTATTGGAGGAAGCTTGCAAGAGGGTCTGCAAGATGCAGCCTCAGTTGGAAATACAAATGGTTTCAAGATTAATGTAAATAGTGTTCTTCAAATTTCATCATCTCAAAGGGGACTTCTGAGCGATGAAAGCCATCATATAAGGAAACAAAAAATGTTGACATCTATTGCCAATATCTTTAAACTACAGAGACTCACACTCACACCCCATGCTAATTCAGCTTCTCCATCTGCTAAACTTAGGAAGAAGACTGAGGAAAGATATGAATTCTCACATTTTGTGCCTTCATCCATCAGGGAAAACTTGAGAAAACCTTTTAATTGTTTTTTTGCCAAGAAGATTGATTGGCCATCTCTAAGGAGAAGCTGCAAACAATGGATTAAGAATCCTTTGAACATGGCCATTCTTCTATGGATAACTTGTGTTGCTGTTTCAGGAGCAATTCTCTTTCTTGTCATGACAGGAATGTTAAACAAAATCCTTAATAAGCAGTCACAAAGGAACTCATGGTTTGAGGTCAACAATCAATTTCTCAATGCTCTATTTACTCTCATGTGTCTATACCAACATCCAAAGCGGTTCCACCATCTTGTGCTTCTTTGTAGGTGGAAGCCAAAAGACATCATAATACTAAGAAAATTATACTGTAAGAATGGCACTTGCAAGCCTCATGAGTGGTTCCATATGATGGTGGTAGTTGTGTTACTCCATGTTAATTGCTTTGCTCAGTATGCACTTTGTGGCCTTAATTGGGGTTTCAATAGATCTGAAAGACCTGTTGTTGGGGTTGGTATATGCATCTCCATTGCAATTGCTGCTCCAGCACTTGCAGGAGTTTATTGCATTGCAAGCCCTTTAGGAAAAGAATATGAAACTGAAGAAGCAGCACAGAATCATATTCCCACTAGTAACACATTTGCTTCAAGAAATGATCATAGTCTTGTTGAGTACACACCTCAATGGAGAGGGGGACTATTTGATCTTTGGGACAATCTTTCTGTGGCATGTCTCACTCTCTTTTGTAGTTTTTGTGTCTTTGGAAGGAATATGGAAAGACAAAATTTTGGTAACAAGTATGTTCACATTGCAACTTTCCTCCTCTTCTGTGTGGCTCCCTTTTGGATCTTCAACATGGCTACCATCAATATTGATGATGAACCAGTGAGATTAGTTCTGGGGTTATTGGGTATATTTCTTTGTGTGTTTGGTTTACTCTATGGTGGCTATTGGAGGATTCAAATGAGGGAAAGATTTAACTTGCCACCAAATAAACTTTGTTGTGGAAAGCCAGCAGTGACAGATTGCATACAGTGGCTATTTTGTTGCTGGTGTTCCCTTGCACAAGAAGTAAGAACTGCAGAATCCTATGACATAGTTGAAGACAAATTTTTCTGCAAAAAACAGACTCAAAGTTGTGTTCAGCTTGCACTGAACTCATTGCCTCCTGAAGATAAAGCTCCTCAAGTTACATCAATGTCCACTTCTTCATTTTGGAGCAGTCATAGTTTCAACAAGATCTGGTCTGAAGAGTCAAAAGATCATTCAAGTCTCTCAGAAATTGAGTTTTCAAGAGAAAGAAAACAAAATGTTATGGAAGTGCCTATTCCTCTAACAATTCAAATTGATGATAATGATATCAAATGAACATAAAGAGGAGAACTCTTGATGATATATAAGTCTTTTAGCAGTCATGTATGCATTTCGAAATATACTTTTACATTTGTAATATTTGAACATCAATTTTAGGATCAAATGGAAAGATGTTGTCTTGTGTTTGATAATTTCAAAAGATATTGTTTAAGAAAGTTTGAAATTTCCATCTTAAACATTGTGCAACTGGATATAATATGACATGTACTTGAATGCAGATTACTTGAACAAAAACAAACGATAACTTTTAATTGTGGGATAAACATTGATGCAACTTGTTAGGGATGGTCCTTATTAGGCAACTTGTTGAATGAATCCAATTGTTCCACTTTGAATATCTATTTGCCATTTTGACAAAAACTCTGTTCTCTTGTTAACCATTCCTAAACTAACTCCAAAGTCCAAACAGGTTGGCTAGCAAATGAATCCTTATGCAAAACGAGAAAGTGTAAGTATAAAGCATATTAACATAAGTATATGCAATTTGGAGTTGCACAAGTGGTTGGAACGAACTTGGATTTGGGTACAAAAGAATTTCAGAATTATTTGGCAGATTTCTATTTACTTTATAGAATTACCATTTTCAAGATCATGTAGTTACCAAAGTCATCATAAAATGCTCAACCACTCTGAACTTTGATAATGATCTCCTAAAAGACCTTTCTAATCTCATTTTGCTAACCCCATTAACAATTAAAAGTTCTGCTTTTCTTTTTGTTCATTTCCGTTTTGAGGGGTATTCCAAGTTCCAAAACAATTCCAGAGTAAGATATCTATATCCATGTATTGCTTCTCTTTTAGTTCATTTCCAATTCAGGGGTGTTTCAAGCTCTAAAGTAATTCCGGTAATAGGATGCTGTCTATATATATGCATGTGTCTATTTTTAGTTTTAACCGACCGTCATTTTCTATTAATCAGTTACACAAACCAAATATGTACCAAAACTCAATGTGGTTGAGTTGACCACAGGTACACAACCCTGCAAAGGTTACATCCCAAGCTATTATTTTGCCCACAATTTCACATCCTTGAACTTCACCCAAGACCTATACCATCAACATACTCTTTTCAAAACACTTTCCCTTATTGGATCAAATTCATGAAGGTTTTGGTAAATAATAACACACTTAATTTAAACAAAACTAATAAACCTCACATAAATTTCATCTTATGGAGAATTTATTGTATAGTCGATGACCACTACTACATGTCTATGGTTCTGATCAATCTGAACGTGACAGAGTTAATAAAACTTAATTTTGTCACATTTAGATTGATCAGGATTACAAACACACTATGGTCTTAGTCTATATAATAATTTCTCTGTTTTTTTTTTAGTACATTGCTAGCATTTCTCTCTTGTAGCTAAATGGCTAGCACAAGTCCTGGCAGGGACCGACGATATAGATCACGCGGCTGGCTTTGCCACAATGTCATGTTGTCAAGCTTGTTTTCCCACCTTTGAGACCTCAAGTCCCGGACCACAAGCCATGTGTTGAAGTACTCTCTAAACTGCGTGATAAGGCCATTCCTCACGGTCCAAACATGCACCCAGTAGGCCTTGCCTTCCCACCCCTCGGCGATCACGCAATCGCCGATGGCGGTGACGCTCCTTGGCTCGAACCGGAACCCGTTGTTGTCGAGGGTGGTCTCTCCGGTGAGCACCCTCATCATGTGCTGGCACTGAGGGGGGCCATGGAACCACCACTCGAGGTCACTTGCTAGCATGTTTGTTGCAACCGTGTCCATTTGGCCTTGCCCTAAAAGGGCCTTGTAGAGTGCTTCCACAGTTGCCTTGTTATGCATTTCCTCTTTCTCGTGCCTCTCTGCTCCCATTTCTGAAATTTCAATGGAGCTAGATATGTGCTTCATTTTGATATGGGAAGTTTAATTTGAGAGTAGCTTGATTTGTTTTGTGCATGGGAATGTGGCTCTTGGATAGTCACATATTTATAGGCCTACATAGAGATATAAATGTCAAAGTATTAGCACACCTTATTATTGTTTAAGGAGACTAGGAGACACTCATTTTTTTAGACATAATTAGTTTTAATAAGGATTGACACTAATTTAATGTGACAAATCATTTAACACAAATAATAATTAAACTACGACGGTGGAGATTGATTACTTTATAAAGTGTGGATTGGATGATACGGACTTGGTCCTAGAAAACTTGCATTTAATGCTGCACGTGTGAAGTGTCAAAAAGTCTGTCAGAACAAAATTTACATTTAACAACAATCATAAGCTATTAAGCTGTAACGTTATTATGTGGAGATAACGATGTGGACTTGTGGATGTACGCGTACGATGGAGCCAAAGCAATATTGGGTGTATTTCTAGAATGACTAATTTACCCTTGGGTTGGTTTGGTCTATTCTGTGGAAAAATCTTTGAATAATTTAGGTATAATCTAAAAGTGCTATGTTAAATTGATGCTTTTGGAGTGTTATTTGAAGGATCTTTTATTGTTTAATTTGTCGACCAACACTGCCAATTTCTTACCAAAGTATCCGTAGGTTAAACAAAGGACAAATAAACATGGCTTTCTCCTTATTAGAGTTACCTAAGGTTATGGTATTGTAGGCATATGAGGGACAAAACCAAAAAGATCCGTGAGGTTTGAATGTTGTTGCTCTAGTGTTAACAAGTATCAGAATTGCTTTGAAAAGAAAACAATGCAAAACAAATGGAGAACTTAACTGATATCCCTGATTCATGATGCCAATTTTATCGATGAAATGTATCAAGTTACTAATGTTCATAGATGATAAATATAATGAATAAACATTTTCTAATTCATATAAAAAGGTTTGCAGTATTTTAAAATTTCAAAATAACTCTAGTTTGTAACTTCTACATACTAAAAACAATCCTAAAACCAAACGACTGACAGTGATTCCATAAATTTTGGAAAAGATTATACACGATATTCAAATTTTGACCAAGTGATCAACTAGTGTAAGATTTTTTCAACTTAATTAATAGTTTCAATATCTAATTGGATCAAGGATTATTTTTAGTAGAAAATTTTTGTAATAATCTCTCTCTATATATATAACTTAGATGTAGTTCTTTTGAGTGTTTTTTGTTTTATTTTCTTATCAGGATTAAAATTTTATATCATTAACTTATGTTGATTTTTAATGTAAATTTTTATTATGCAGACTACTTTTGTAGAATTTCAATTTTAATTGAAGAACAAGATTAACATAAATTGTATCTAAATTTTGTCCAATAATCAATTACTCAATCAATTTAAAAGTTTAAGCCATAAATATACGCCAAAGAGACAAAAATAAAAACAGCGCATAAATAGCCTCACTAGTATTCCACGAATAAAGGACAGTATATTCGACTATTCCAGTATCGAAAAGGAAAAAAAGCGTGTTAATCATGATTAGTTTAATTAGTTTCCTTCTGTCTATGATTTGTTTTTCTGTCCATTTTTAATCTAAGCCCATGTCTTTTCTTGATCCCAATTTGTATCCATCCTAACTTTTAAATTCTTGGAACTGATACATCAATTTTTGCCTTTTTGGACTGAATATCCAAGATATTTGATTCTAACTTTTGGGGTTCCAACCAAGCTTAGATAAATTAAATATGACAAAAGAAAATATGTCCAATAGCAATTTGGCTTTTTTTTAATGTACGAAAACTTATAATGAGGAGATCATTGCCTGAGTCCAAGGACAAAATCAAGAGCATATGTCCAACCTCATTGAGCATTAACATGTAACGCATATAACTCTTGAATTTGAACCCAAATTTATGCGTTTGTTATTTTTGTAAGTTAATTAAGAGAGACTAAAAATACCTAATTTCCATTAGCTTAGTACTCAATAATATAATGTTGTATTTATACAAATTCACATAAAACCTTTACAAATATATGCATCTATGGTGTACCCCATAAGACAACTTGAGCACAAGTCGTGGCTCTTCGACTTGAAAACCAACCAAGGTCATTGTCATTGTAATTGTGATATTGGTGGTGCTTGATTACTATCATTGGCCAAATTCCAGATTTTTCGGCTGGTCCCAATACACATTTCCAAAATTTGTCGTGTTCACGAGGGAGGATGTGCCGAGAAAGAGCAAGGGTTAGGTGAACATTGATGTAGTGCATCCAATATATGATGATCATATAGTTTACAAATACATATTTCTAAATGATAAGTGTTTAATTAAGCAATTTTAATCAATTAGATAGCTTTATATATGGTATTAGATAAGGAATTTTTTTTTTTTGTTATTATTAATTAGAAAGAAAGTTTATGATAGGAGAAGTAGAAATAGGAAGCTCAACTGAACTAGATCCCAACTTTTGGAAGAAAACTTGCCAAAAATGCACCTTGATTGAGAATGTAAGGAAACATGTGCCGAAATATTGGAGGCACCTAAAAGGGCCAATGAAGTCACATGTTCTAGAAGATAACTGATGTGTATAGGTATATTTTGGGATTAAATCATATAGAAATGGTTAATTTTATTCTCTTATTTTTTTTTTCTTTTTGTGTGAATAATTAAAATTTTAACTTCATTTAAGTTTTTGTGCAGAAAGTGTTCAAAGTTGCAAATTTATAATGTTTGGTGAATAATTGTCGTAGAAAAATAAAGTAAAACACGAGAAAGCAAATTAAAAATTCGAAGGTGCTCACTAAGCGCCTCTTAGGCGCTCAATGGGGGATGTAGTCGCTCAACAGGCAGATCACCTTTTAGTGCCAGGAAGTATGAAAAAGTGTGATACGTGAAGGCGCGCTTAGTGCAAGTCATGCGCTAAGCGGGAGATTACCGTCATGCTCACTAAGGGCGGCTATCGTGCTTGGCGCGATGGTTGCATGAAATCCAAACTGAATTGCACCTATAAAAAGAGAAAGAGGAAAAGAAGAAAAGGGGAGACAACTTCAAAGAGAATATGCAAGAGAATACAATTCCTTATAAAAGGAAAATGATAGAAGTAGGAGAAGCAATCATTGGGAGTCATTCCTTCTTTTCATTCCCTTTCTTACTTATTCCCTTCATTATCCATTACCCTCTTGCAATTGTAAAGCTGCTTATGACAATGAGAAACTAAAACTCTTCTTGTTGGGAGCTTAGGAGTGGAATTGCTCTTAATGTAATTACTTCTCCTATCTATTTAATATCATTCCTTTTGCATTATCCTTTTTTGTGCTTAATTTCATTGTTTACAGTTTGATCACCCATATTCATGGTAAGTTTTAGGGTGTCATTGTTAATGTAATTACTTCTCCTATCTATTTAATATTATTCCTTTTGCATTATCCTTTTTTGTGCTTAATTTCATTGTTTATAGTTTGATCATCCATATTCATGGTAAGTTTTAGGGTGTCATTGGGAAGCGTTATTCTCTAATAGAACTAGAAAAGGATATCTAAATAATTCATATCTGGGATAGAATGACTTTATTTAGCATGTTATACATCTCTATTCTTAATGCAATTTAACTGTTTTACCTCTTAAAGGGATTTGGGAGAGAAAATAGATAAATTAGACTCGTTTACTTGAGGGGTAGTTGGAATAATCTTAAATAGAGAAAAATCATTAACATTACGTCAAGAGTAGTTCTGGTAGGCTAAGTCTCTAATATTCTCATCTTATGAATTAACTTTTGTTTCTAATTTTGGTTTTTCTCATCTTGTCTGCCTTAATTAATTAATTAAATTTTATGTTTGTTTTTCTCTCTTGTTTATTTTAATTTAATTTTCTGACAAATTATTTTATTAATCTTCACAACATTTTAAACCAATTTAACTATTGCTTGAGAATTTTTTATTTATCTACCTAAGTACAAACAAAGCTTTTGTGTACTCGACACTCGAACTTCTATTTTAACTTTACTACTTGTATAAATTGGTGTACTTACCAATCGTTCAATATTAGACTTCTAGTGGTGCAAGTAATCTGTTTGTTTACTGTGATGGCCTAATAGGTAATCCCTAGACTTGATATACTTCAAATGTAATTTTTTTTATATCAAATGTAAATTTTTTAGGGTTAGGTCTTTCAATTCTATCTCTTTTCATCCAATTTCATTTCAATTATAAATAATAGAAATTTTAGAAGTGATAAATTTCTTAAAAGACTTATGTAATAGTTTAAATGTTAAACATATTTAATTCATAATATAAAAGTGATAAAAAAAACATTTGAGTAAAAAAATTTACACTAAATAAAATAAATCAAATGTAATTCTCTCTTAAAAAATATATAAATTACACCTTTTTTTCTTTTCTAACTTTAAATTTTTTTAATTCTTCCTTTGATAAAAAATTGAATGGGTTACATTTTAGTTTATGCTTAATATAAACCTTTAAACCATGATGAATAATTATGAACAAACATTTCAAATATAATTTTTTCTTTCACTACAATATATGAATTTGACAACTTTGAAAATGAAATAATTTTTTGAACACTCTTCTTATTGATTTTAGAGTTTCGCCCAACTTCTATCTTTGAAATTATAAAGTCTTAAAGTTAATTCTCCTAATGTATGCACTATTTACAAATGTTTTTCCTCTTTTTTTGACACTACAAAAAGACTCTTATTTTTGTGATCTAGTTACACTTGCACCTCTCTATCATTAACGGTGCTAACTCTGTTTATTTTTTAAATCACATGGTAGCTATGTGATTTTTATTAAAATTTTAATTTTAAAATTATTCATGTCTCCTTTCTTCATTTAAAACTCCTATCATTGGCACATCATTGCTGAATCTTTACAAGCCTGTGTTGTTATTAAGTGCAATGGAGTATGTGCTAGTTTATTTTTTGTGAGTTAATATTCATGGTGTTGATTTTCTTTTTTGTTTTTTTTATAATGTTCAACTATTATGTTGTATTTCTTTTACATTCCGACGAGTGACAGGAAAGAAGGGTATCAAGTGTAATTTTTGTAAAATAGAGGGGGCATGTGTATTATTTGTAAAAGACAGAGGATGCATGTTGTTCGCTCTTCGGCAAGTGTACCGAGTCGCACAAGTAGTATAAAATGATAAGACCAAGTATCGTATCCACATGGATTTTGACTGCACTCAGAGTTTGTATATGTCCAATTTTAAGCAATCAATGAACTAACATTAATATTGGTCAAATAATGATACAGAATATAAAATTTGACATAAATGAAGATAATTAAGCAAAGCACATTAAAGAGATAGAATACAAACACTTAGGGGATGAGTTGTCAGTTGAAGTAGAATTACGGAGCGTGTTGAGACTCAACCTACCGAAACCACTCTTGATGGAACATTAAATGTTTTTCACTATTTAATGTTATTTCGTGTTCTTATGCTGAAAATAAATTACCCAAACCAAGATCCTTCGAGTGAATGGGCCTAACTCTATTTAAACCTCGTTCTTAGATCCCTCGTCGAACTTAGCCTAAACGAATTGCATTAAGATTACAACATATTAAAAACTAAATTCATGCACTATGTGTCCAGACATACAGTTCTCTAGCCTACTCTATCAAGTTCTAAGGTTTTAAAGCACTTCCCAGTACTAAAAATCTTAACTATGCATACAAATGGGTGATCAAGGCACAAGCATACAAAAATAAGTAAAGATAGAAGCAATGAACACATAAAAACAACATTAAATAGATAGTAAGAATCATTACATCAAGAGTGTTTGGTGGTTGAGCTCCCAACAATGGGTGGTTTAGTCTCTCATTGTATGAGAGACTTACTAATACAAAAAGAAAGCAAGAGGTGTGGAAGAAAATGGAGGAAAGGGTCCCCAGGTGAATGGGTTTTCTCTCTTCTCTCATGCCCTAGCTTCTCAATTTGGTCCCCCAAAAGAACTATCTGATTTTTCCCCTCTTTCCCCTTTTAAAATGCAGCACAATCATGTTTTCCGATATTGACCATGCATTAAGCCAGCATGTACTCGCTAAGCGCACGTGCAAAGTCCAACTGGCATAAGTGATTGTGCGCTAAGTCGTCACATGCACGCTAAGTCGCCAGATGCGTGTTAAGCCTGACCTCCAAGTTGGCTTCTCCCGCTGAGCCGTTGTTGACGCGCTTAGCGAGCTGCTCAAGTTCTTCAATCATCTTCCAGGCCTCCTACTGTATAATTCTACAAAAAAAAATACACTCCAAAACACTATAAATTAGATAACTTTAGCATTTATTGGACAAAAACTCAAAAGAAACTAAATTCCTAATGTTCTAACACAAAAGGAAGCAGTAAAAGAGAGGAAAATTAGATAATTGCTATATGATTTAAATATTTAAATTATGTAAGCATATCAATTATCACATGTGTAACATTTTTACAATCTCAGGGGGTACATGTGTAACATTTTTAAAACATCAGGGGATACACCTACTCCCCTCGAGATGCGAACAAAAACACGGAGGAGAATAAGAAGTGGAGGAGAAATGTGCGCCACCTAGCACCACTGCGAGATGTGAACAAAATGCGGGGGATACAACAAGGCACGACAGCGATGAGGGAGAGGGGCTTACCTATCACCACTGTGGAGGAGAACACACCTTGCACCACAATCGCAGGGGAGAAAAATGTCTAGCATCACCTAGGGGAGAAACGCGGAGGAGACATGAGGAGGAGAAATGCGATGCAACAACAACGAATGTGACTCCCTTTGGCTGCCTGGAGAAGAAGGAAGAATACATAGCATAATTCTATTTCTCTCTATTTGGGCCACTTAAAAGTCAAGGACAATTCCAAATTTTTCTAAAAATGAATTAAAAATTAATGTAAATATCTTTTAATTTTCAAACAAAAACTTAATATCATTACAGCAGGAAGTGCTAATGTAATAATTTAAAAAAAAAGACATGTGTAAATAGAACAAACCTCAAAGGAGGTTTCTATAATTTGTTGAATCTAAAATTAGTTATGGATGAAAATTACAAGAGAAAATAATTCATAAAATGTTCATTTATATTAAAATGAAATGAAATATAAGATTCTCACAGCTTAAGTATTGCATAGTACATGAAATGTTTCAACATTACATGGAAGGGACATAAAAGTAAAAGCTTCTTATATTTGGTAAAAGTAAGAGAAATAAAAATAATTTTCAAACATAAGAGAATTTTGAAAGTGTAAATTTGTGCATAAAATTAACTTTATTAACACCTTTATAAGCGGATAGGCATAAAACTTTCCAATGAAAGTTATTTGTGTAGTTACTAAATTATCCTAACTTATTTTTAATTTCATAAGCATTGTTACTAACTTTAGTTGGAAGGAAATATCTCACTTATGATGAGCTAGGTTAGTTGGTAGATAATAGCTAGTCATCCACAAAATTAACTGATATTTTACACCTATATAACATAATGACCCAAAAAAATTATAAACGCTCATTTATTTTTAATTCAACAACTATAATTATTATTATTATTTTCATTAGTGTTATTGTTATCATTTTTAACATCATTACCACTATTTTCCTAATTCAATTATTAAAAAATAGATGACCTTTTTATAAATATTTTATTTAAACCAACCATATATAGAAATAACAATTTATTAGAAATAAAAGTATTTTACATAAAAAAAAGTTAAGTAATACATAAGCATAATTTATAATTTTTTTAAAAAAGTTATATTCTTAAAATTTTCAATTTCATTAAAATTAAAAATAATAGATTCCTTATAATCACTTTAAAGAAAAGGATATAAATTTTAAAACTAAAATTAAAAGATGTAAACAATGTATGTAATTAAACATCTCTTGAGGATAGAGTCACTTATTCTTAACCATACAATACAAAAATATCTTTGAATATTTAACATAATATTTGATTCCACGCTAGTTGGGCACAAACAAGATGATATTTAATATTTTTTTTACTAAATGATATATAATATGTATGTTACTTCTTATAATAAATATGGTCAGTTTTAATTTTAATTTTAAAATGTTAAAAAATGTTAGTTTTAGTTGTAGTTTTAGACTAAAATATATTTTCGATTATTGATAAATATCCAAATTTCATATTTGCTGATAAAAAAAATTACATTGAATATCTAATAAAATAATAATTATTTTTTTGTCCTTGATACTTTTTTTGCCTGCTAAATTAATAAATTTTATATTTATTCTCTGATAAAAAAATCATTTGTTATTAGTCTTTAAAAAATGAAAAAAAAAATATTAGGAAGAAAATATAAAATTTGTTAATTTGTGAAAGATTAAAAAAAGTGTCAAGAATAATAAAAGAATTATTAAGAAAAAAATGAAAAAAAATTATTGAAATACAAATTTAAAATTCATATATTTATTAGAGATCCCAAACCTATTTTAATCTATTTTTATTTAAAAAATATCACCATTCGTTAATGATTTAGCATACATTTAAATTTATCTCGTCACATGACGTGATATATTTATATAGATGTATATTATATTATAACTAAATATTGATGGCAAAGAATAAAAAAAAAGATAAATAAAGATTGAAGATTAAAATTAATAAAAAAATTGAAGACTGAAAAATAAAATCTGTATTTACAAAAATTCAAGCCGTATTTATAGTTTTTTTTTGTAAGGGAGCGTGTTTATAATTTTATACTATGTACTTATTATGCAGTTTTTTTAGAAGAAATTATATATATATATATATATATATATATATATATATATATATATATATATATATATATGAATTTGCTGACATTCTGATATTAGAATATTTTAGTAACCTATATCAAATTATTTGAATCAAAAACTTAAATATTTTTTTTGATAATAAATTTATTTTGGGACAATATAATAATTTAATGTTTATATTTTTAAAACTTATTTATTTTTAAAAATATAAATATTAAATTATCTTATTGTCTCAAAATAAATTTATTATAAAAAGAGAGTAATTAAGTATTTAGGCTAAATAATTTAGTATAGGGGTGTTAAAATACTTTAATATGAAAATATGTTATCACACCTATATATATATATATATATATATATATATATATATATATATATATATATATATATATATATATATAGATAGAGTGTGTGAATGAATGTTTGGTAGCAAGAGTGCATAAGAATACTATCTTCAGAAAAGAGAAGATTGAAAATGGGGTGGTCATTTGGCAAATGGTCTTCCAACGCACGTCCCGCCTGATATAATTATTTATTGACACCTCTTTTGACCGTTCAAAA